>NW_020229481.1:0-18047 GCF_003227725.1 Camponotus floridanus | reverse complement strand
TGCCGGGGATGCGTACCTTCTTTATTAAGAGGGTGGAGTCTTCCTCTAGATATCGCTGGAGCTCTTCGTCTTGTTGTTGGGCTGCTGCCAAGGCTTCGTAATCGAGCGTATGCTCAACTTCCTCTACGCGTGACAGAGCGTCTGCTACTACGTTGTCCTCCCCGGAAACATGGCGGATATCGGTGGCGAATTGTCCGATGAAGTCCAGGTGTCTGAATTGTCGAGGTGAACATTGGGCCGACTTCTTGTGGAACGCATAGACGAGAGGTTTGTGGTCCGTGTAAACTGTGAATGATCGTCCTTCCACGGTGTGCCTGAAATGCTTGATTGCTAGGTAAACAGCAAGTAACTCCCGATCGTAGGCTCCGTACTTTGCTTCCGCAGGACTTAGCTTCTTGGAAAAGAATTCCAGGGGTTGCCAGGCGTCTCCGATCCGTTGTTGTAGGGCTGCTCCGACTGCGTAGTCTGACGCGTCGCTGAAGATTGCGAGCGATGCGTCGGGCTCGGGATGAGCCAGCAAGGTTGCTTGGGCTAAGCATTCCTTGCTTGCTTCAAATGCCTCTATAGTTGTTGACGTCCAGTTGACTGGCGACTTCCCTTTAACATTGCCTGACAGCAGGTTGTTAAGTGGTGCTTGCGTCTCTGCAGCCTTGGGCAAGAATCTTCGATAAAAATTCAACATGCCCAAGAATTGACGTAATTTCTTCACCGTGTCGGGTCGTGGATAGGTCCGTATGGCGTCGACCTTCTCCGGTAACGGGCGCGTCCCTGCGCCGGAAACAAGGTAGCCGAGAAATTTGACTTCGGGCTGTCCGAATACGCATTTAGCTGGGTTGATGACGACTCCATACTTCTTCAGCCGCTCGAACAGAATCCTCAGGTGTTTTAGATGTTCTGCTTCTGATGTTGATGCGATGAGGATGTCGTCAATGTATGCGTAGCAGAACTCCAGACCTTGCAGCACCTCGTCAATGAAGCGCTGGAAAGTCTGCGCGGCATTACGCAACCCGAAGGTCATGTACTCAAATTCGAAGAGACCGAAAGGCGTCGTGATGGCTGTCTTAGAAATGTCCTCCTCCGCGACAGGAATCTGATTGAAGGCTCGTACCAGATCGACGGTGGAAAAGACGTTTTTCCCATGAAGTGACTGGGAGAAGTCCTGGATGTGTCTCACGGGATATCGGTCCGGGCAGGTTCTCGCATTAAGGGCGCGATAATCTCCGCAAGGACGCCAGTCATCGCCTTTTTTCGGCACCATGTGTAAGGGCGATGCCCAGGAGCTCTGTGACGGGCGAGCGATGCCCAGGTGCAGCATGGCCTCGAATTCCTTCTTCGCCGCCTTCAACTTCTCTGTTGAAAGTCGACGTGGCTTCTGTGCGACAGGCGGCCCTGGTGTGGTGGTGATGTAATGTCTCGTCGAGTGACTTACGGCCTTGGGGGTTCCGTCCGGTCGTGTCACCTCCGGGAATTGGTGGAGGAGTTCGTGATACCGCGACGAGCCTGAAATGGTCTTAACACTCGGAATGTCACACTCAATCACCCTTCCATGAGAGGTGAGTTGAGTGGTCGCGTCCAACAGCCGCTGGTTCCTCATGTCCACCAAGAGTCCGTAGTGCACGAGGAAGTCTGCACCGATGATTGGCTTGGAGACCGCGGCGACGACAAACCTCCAGGTGAATTGCCGTCGCAGTCCAAAGTCCAGAGCTAGCGCTACTGTTCCGTATGTAGCGATTGTTGTGTCGTTAGCCGCGGAGAGCTCGTAACTTGATTTCGTACGAGGTCCCGGTAGGCGCGAGCGTGGAAATACGCACACGTCGGCTCCCGTATCAATTAAGAATAGTAATTTGGTGGATCGATCGCTGACAAAGAGGCGGCGCGATATCGCGGGGCTGATGTCGTCGGCCGCCATTAGCGACTGCCCTGTTCGTTTCCCGGAGATCTATCACTGTACTTGCACGGCTTTTCGCACTTTCTTGCCTTGTCGCCGTATTGCCAATGGTACCAGCATATCTCGCCAGCTGCATCAGGACGCTGGCTCCGTGATCGCGAGCGCGACCGGAAACGCGAGCGCGACGGAGAGCGTGAGCGCGATCTTCCGCAGGCTTCGCAGGATCCGCTAGTTGGCTGACGCGCTCCTTGGGTATTAACCTCGATCGCCTCGAGCCTCCGTACCATCTCCGCCATTACACGAATCAGATCGTCACCGTGTGCTCGGGCAGGCTGAGGTGCGGGGGTTGACGTCTCGGCGATGAGACCTGCCGGGCCGTACAAGTCCGCGATGGAATCCGCGATATCGGCTCGCTTATCGAGCGTGAGGTCCCGATGCGCCGCGAGGAGGGCCTGGACGTGCCTAGGCAGACGGCCCAGCCAGAGCGTCTGCAAGACGTCCTCCGGGAACTCCTTGCCGGCAAGACCGCGAAGATGCCTGAGGAACTGCGACGGTTTACGATCTCCGAGAGGCTCGTTCTCCAACAGGCGACGCGTGTTCTGCTCGCGTGAAGAGCCAAGGCGTTTGATCAGCTCGGTTTTTAAGAGTTCGTACGATTGTTCTTCCCTCATAAGTATGTCGCGGACCTCCAGAGCGTACCTTTGATCGAGGGCTGTGATTACGTAGCCATATTTGGTGCTGCTCTGCGTTATTCCTGCAGCTGCGAAACCGCCCTCCAGCATCCTGAACCACAACTCCGGGTCCGCGGGTATGAATGATGGCACTTTCACTGATACCCGATCGATCGACGACGAATGTGACGGGTTCGCCGTTTCGCGGTTCGCGACACCACTAGCGTTGTTGTGCGCCATACTGATAAACTCGGAGCGTCCAGCACTACGATGCACGGCACAGATCACTCACGGTTCGCGAAAAAAAAAAGAGATCACGTCGGGGTCACCAATTTGTGGGGTATGTCACAACTAAGACTCTACGTTGGAATAAATAATGATTCTGTATTTGTTTCTTTTATAATACAATTGTTAAATGAGTATATCTGATGTGAGCGTGATGTGTCTGTACGCGAGCGAGTCAGTAGTATCGTGTTCAATCGGTGATGTGAACTCTGTGCAAGCCGGGAAGTTACTACTCTCTGGAAATCTGGATTCCGCATGCATGAACCGAGAAAGGTTTTTTATAATAGGAGAAATTTTACAAGGGATGAATTGCATAAGGAAAAACCATGTGTTTGCCAAATGTTACATGGCAATCTATAGACTCGGAGGACGGCTGCGAAACATGCAAGGGTTGTAAATTCTATTGAGGTGAAAGCGGATGCATGCATGCGGGAATTAGAAAGTTGGTAGGATTTCGGACATGTGTGGAAAATGTGCGTGTGTATGTAACACGGGCGGAGTAGGAGACAATTGTCCCTACATATATATATATATATATATAAATTTGTTTTATTTTGTTATATATATATATATATATATATATATATATATATATATATATATACAGGGTGTCCCAGACCACCCGTCTCACCCGATTTTTTCGTAAACGCGACATTTTAAAGAAAAATGTTTCAGACAAAAGTTTTGTGACTTCGAGGGGGACATAAGATAGTGTCATTGGTTTGACCTTGGATAGTCGTTTGAAGATCACGTGAAGGTCACCTTTAATTTCTTAAATGGAAACCCCCTTTTTCAATGCATATTCTTGTAGCTTACCTCGAGAGCTTTCCAAAACACTATAATTAAGTACCTTTTTATTAAGTACTTTTTGAGTTATAAGGCTTGAAATAATTTCTTAATTTTACATAAACCATAAAATATCTAGTAAACCATTCATTTTTCGATTATCTTACCTTCATACTTTTATGTACAAAATAATGAGAGGAATCAATTGGTGTAAAGAAAACATACAGTTGTTTTTAAGAAAAAATATGGAATTGTTAATTGCAAATTACATATTTTTTCTTAGAAACAACTATGTGTTTTCTTTACACCAATTGATTCCTCTCATTATTTTGTACATAAAAGTATGAAGGTAAGATAATCGAAAAATGAATGGTTTACTAGATATTTTATGGTTTATGTAAAATTAAGAAATTATTTCAAGCCTTATAACTCAAAAAGTACTTAATAAAAAGGTACTTATTTATAGTGTTTTGGAAAGCTCTCGAGATAAGCTACAAGAATATGCAATGAAAAATAGGGAGTTCCATTTAAGAAATTGAAGGTAATCTTTATGTGACCTTCAAACGACTATCCAAGGTCAAACCAATGACACCATCTTATGTCCCCTTCGAAGTCACAAAACTTTTGTCTGAAACATTTTTCTTTAAAATGTCGCGTTTACGAAAAAATCGGGTGAGACGGGTAGTCTGGACACCTTGTATTGTATACAGGCTGAGTCATTTTAATCAATACACTCGAATATCTCGAAAACAGCACTCTTCAGAAAGAAATGTTTCAAACAAAAATTGTAGGGTGTGAAGGGGGACATAAGATGGTAGCATTGGTTTGACCTTGGAAAGTCATTTGAAGGTCACATAAAAGTCACCTTCAATTTCTTAAATTGAACCCGCTATTTTTCATTACATATTCTTGTAGCTTATCTCGAGAGCTTTCCAAAACACTACAGACAAATGTTTTTTCATTAAGTACTTTTTGAGTTATAAGGCTTCAAAGTTTGCAGTACTTCGATATAAAATGCAAAATATCTCGTAAAATATTTAGTTTTCGGTAGTCTTACCCTAATACTTTTATGAATGGTTTACTAGATATTTTATGGTTTATGTAAAATTAAGAAATTATTTCAAGCCTTATAACTCAAAAAGTACTTAATAAAAAGGTACTTATTTATAGTGTTTTGGAAAGCTCTCGAGATAAGCTACAAGAATATGTAATGAAAAATAGTGGGTTCAATTTAAGAAATTGAAGGTGACTTTTATGTGACCTTCAAATGACTTTCCAAGGTCAAACCAATGCTACCATCTTATGTCCCTCTTCACACCCTACAATTTTTGTTTGAAACATTTCTTTCTGAAGAGTGCTGTTTTCGAGATATTCGAGTGTATTGATTAAAATGACTCACCCTGTACATATATATATATATATATATATATATATATATATATATATATATATATATACAGGGTCTACCAAAAGTGTGGAAACCCCTAAATATCTCGGAAAATATACGTTTTACAGAAAAGTGTTTCCAACAAAAGTTGTAGGGTTTAAGAAGATCTATATACTGATTCTATCAGTTTGACCTTGGATGGCGTCGTCAAGGTCAGGTCAAGGTCACATTGACTTTTTTAAATGACACCCCCTACATTTGATTGCATATTCTTATAGCTTAATTCAAGAGCTTTCCAAAACACTATAATAATGTTCATTTTTATTAAGTACTTTGCGAGTTATGAGGGTTGAAATAATTTCTTAATTTTACATAAACCATAAAATATCTAGTAAACCATTCATTTTTCGATTATCTTACCTTCATACTTTTATGTACAAATTAATGAGAGGAATCAATTGGTGTAAAGAAAACACATAGTTGTTTCTAAGAAAAAATATGTAATTTGCAATTAACAATTCCATATTTTTTCTTAAAAACAACTGTATGTTTTCTTTACACCAATTGATTCCTTTCATTATTTTGTACATAAAAGTATGAAGGTAAGATAATCGAAAAATGAATGGTTTACTAGATATTTTATGGTTTATGTAAAATTAAGAAATTATTTCAACCCTCATAACTCGCAAAGTACTTAATAAAAATGAACATTATTATAGTGTTTTGGAAAGCTCTTGAATTAAGCTATAAGAATATGCAATCAAATGTAGGGGGTGTCATTTAAAAAAGTCAATGTGACCTTGACCTGACCTTGACGACGCCATCCAAGGTCAAACTGATAGAATCAGTATATAGATCTTCTTAAACCCTACAACTTTTGTTGGAAACACTTTTCTGTAAAACGTATATTTTCCGAGATATTTAGGGGTTTCCACACTTTTGGTAGACCCTGTATATACAGGGTGGGGCATTTATCTTGAGACAAGATAATATCTCGATTGGAGTCGATTATTTTGAAAAAAGTTTTAGACAAAAGTTGTAGGGCATTAAAGAGGCTATCGAAAAGTCCATATTACAACTTCCGGTCTAGACCGGAAGTGGCGTTTTTTGATCAGAATTCGTTTTTTTTAATGGAAACACCCATTTTTTGCCGCGGATTTCGATTGGAAATCGAAAAAAAAATACTTTTTGTTCTTATTATTTTTTCGATTTAACCCATATTTTGGCCATAAAAAACAAAAAAACACAAAAATCTTGAGATAACGGAGTACTTTGTTGGGGTTGTGTCCAGGAGGCCAAAACACTTTGGATAGCATATATCACATGTAAAGTACAGACTACTTTTTCATGGGGTGGTGATTTTTAATCTAAACTTAATAAACTAGAAAAAGATTTAACGGATTACTTTGAAAAGGCATAATTGACATTTTTTTGTATTTTCGTTTTCTTTTTTCGTGAGTTTTTAAATTTAATATAGGGGATATTTACCGCATTTCATTTATCCTAATTTTTTTTCTGAAATCAGATTATCTTTTCAAATTTTGTCAGTGCAAAACTTTTTTTGAAATGGAGGCTGTTTCTGTAGAAGAGAAGATAGAAATGATTCTTATTTATGGTGAATGTGGTAGAAATGTTGACGATGCCGTTACACTTTATGCTGAACATTTTCCGCATAAAGTGTAACGGATAACGTGCGATCTCGAGCATCTTTTTATCGGGTTGTTACACAATTTCTACAAGGGGGAAGTGTGTCTAAGAGAAAAAGAGCCCGTCGAAACCTAGTTACTGGAACTGATAATGAAATTGCTGTATTAGCTGCAGTAAATGTTGACCCTCATGTCAGTACTCGACAAATTGCACGCGATTCTGGAATTTCGCGACGTAGTGTAGGCAGGATATTAAAACATTATAAATATCATCCCTATCACATTTCGTTGCACCAAGAACTTCATGATAATGATTTGCAGAACCGAGTTATCTTTTGTCAATGGGCATGTCAACAAATACAACAAGATCCTAATTTCTTTGCTAAAGTCCTATTTTCAGACGAGTCCTCTTTTACGAACCACGGCACGGTTAATAGACATAACATGCTCTACTGGAGTATTCAAAATCCACATTGGTTACGTGAAGTTGAGCATCAGCGTCAATGGTCTGTGAACGTTTGGTGTGGAATAGTTGGTGACAAGATAGTAGGTCTATACTTCATTGAAGGCAATTTAAACAGCGAAACAAATCGTAATTTTTTACAAAATCAACTTCCGCTTTTACTTGAGGACGTACCCTTAAATGTAAGACAACAAATGTGGTTTCAACACGATGGATGTCCATCGCATTACTCCCGAACAGCTCGTGAAGTTTTGGATCGCGAATTTAATGGACGCTGGATCGGTAGAGGGGGTCCAGTAAATTGGCCAGCAAGATGTCCAGACCTTACGTCTCCAGACTTTTATTTATGGGGTTACATAAAGAGCGAAGTTTACAAAAAAGTGCCAACATCTCGTGAAAATATGATGCAACGAATCCGAAATGCTTGTGCCAAAATATCACCTGATGTACTCCGCAGTTGTGTACGATCTATGGAAGTTCGGATCAATAAGTGCCGCATTGAAGTCGAAGGTCGCCAATTTGAGCACTTATTAAATTAAATTAATTTCAAACAGATAAAACAATCATACCAAATTGTGAGAGGCAAGGGGACTCACCTAAAACAAGCACCCCAAAGGGGATAAAAAACTACTACGTCCACGTCGTTATTCCTGGGTAGTGCTAAAAGTAGTTAATAGTTATACAGTTTTTCAACCTTAAAGTTAAAAAAGGGATTCCAATAAGGTACTCCGTTATCTCAAGATTTTTGTGTTTTTTTGTTTTTTATGGCCAAAATATGGGTTAAATCGAAAAAATAATAACAACAAAAAGTATTTTTTTTTCGATTTCCAATCGAAATCCGCGGCAAAAAATGGGTGTTTCCATTTAAAAAAACGAATTCTGATCAAAAAACGCCACTTCCGGTCTAAACCGGAAGTTGTAATATGGACCTTTCGATAGCCTCTTTAATGCCCTACAACTTTTGTCTAAAACTTTTTTCAAAATAATCGACTACAATCGAGATATTATCTTGTCTCAAGATAAATGCCCCACCCTGTATATATATATATATATATATATGACCCAAAAATGCTAGTAATGACGAAAAAGCTTTAGATGTTCTTCTAACAGTAAACGATAATCCCCATACATCGGTCTCGAGAGCAGCTCAAGAAAATGATATTAGCGCAACATCAGTCCGTCGAATTTTGAAAAAGCATCACTATCATCCTTACAAAATACATCTAGTCCAGGAGCTATCCGAAGACGATTATGACAGAAGAATTGAATTTTGTGACACAATGATGACACGACTTGCTGATAATCATCAGTTTTTCAACTGGATCTGTTTTTCTGACGAAGCAACATTTGAGTTAAACGGTTCTGTAAATCGACAGAATATGAGATATCGGGCAAATGAAAATCCGCATTGGATGAGAGACAGTCACACGCAGTATCCTCAGAAGGTTAATGTTTGGGCCGGAATAATACTTAATCGTATTATAGGACCATTTTTTATTGAAGGAAACATAAATTATCAAAATTACTGCAATTTGCTAAGAAACCAAGTGATACCGGCCATTGAGGATATTGCTGGAGAAGCTTTCCACAATGTTTGGTTTCAGCAGGATGGGGCTACGGCTCATTTTTTTCTGGAAGCTCGAAATATTCTCAACAATGTTTTTACTGATCAATGGATTGGTAGAAGAGCACAATAGAATGGCCACCGAGATCATCAGATCTGACCCCATTAGACTTTTTTTACTGGGGGTATTTAAAAACAAAGGTCTATGAGACTAGGTCCGAAAATTTAGAAGAGTTGCGGGAAAAAATAGTGAACGTTTCAAATTCAATTACGCCCGGTTTTTTAACTAATGTTATCGATACGTTTTACGTTCGCTTAGGACACTGCCAAGTTGTCGAAGGACATCAATTTGAACATTTAATACAATAATTAGTATTTTTATTCCTTCACATACACCAGTGTTCCCATCCTAGTCTTGCCTTAGTTGGCCGGACACGCCAGCGGTCTTGCCTTAGTTGGCCGGACACGCGCACACGCGCGCGCGCACGCACACACACACACACGCGCACACACACAACAAAGAAGGTTTGGAGTCATGAAATACGGCGGAAGTGACGAACCGCGGGGTCCTTATCTCTGTGTGACACACACACACACACACACACACACACACACACACACACACACACACACACACACACACACACACACACACACACACACACACTTAGGAACACGCGTGCTCGCGTGAAGTTTTATCTTTCTTCTGTTGTCGCCGTGGGCCCTCCCTATCGCAAAATCTCAATAGAAATGTTTAAATAATCATAACTCTGCGAAAAAAAATCGTAGAGACTTCGGCGACCCCGCGTTGTTCTCGTCTCTTTCGAACGAGCTCTCACTCGACACCACATTTCATTTAAGATTTTTTGGCCCCCTCCTTCCCCCGCCCCCCGGAGGTGTGGAGAAGGGTGTTTTTGTGGTTAAATAATAGAATTTGTAATCCCATTGTATCCCTATAAATTTCAATCTTATATTACAAACCATTCAAAAATTATTTAGGTGGCCCGGAACTTTTGGCAGGCACTGTATATATATATATATATATATATATATATATATATATATATAACAAATATGTATATATACAGCGTGTGTCAAAAGTTCCGGGACGGCTGGATAATTTGAAAAATACGCATCACAGAGGAAAATGACCTAGACAAAAGTTGTAGGATTTTTCCCGGGCAATCCGACGGTGACCTTAGATTTGACCTTGGATAGTCATTTGAAGGTCACATAAAGATTACCTTCAATTTCTTAAATGGAACCCCCTATTTTACATTGCATATTCTTGTAGCTTATCTCGAGAGCTTTCCAAAACACTATAATTAAGTACCTTTTTATTAAGTACTTTTTGAGTTATAAGGCTTGAAATAATTTCTTAATTTTACATAAACCATAAAATATCTAGTAAACCATTCATTTTTCGATTATCTTACCTTCATACTTTTATGTACAAAATAATGAGAGGAATCAATTGGTGTAAAGAAAACACATAGTTGTTTCTAAGAAAAAATATGTAATTTGCAATTAACAATTCCATATTTTTTCTTAAAAACAACTGTATGTTTTCTTTACACCAATTGATTCCTCTCATTATTTTGTACATAAAAGTATGAAGGTAAGATAATCGAAAAATGAATGGTTTACTAGATATTTTATGGTTTATGTAAATTTACGAAATTATTTCAAGAAATTATTTCAAGCCTTATAACTCAAAAAGTACTTAATAAAAAGGTACTTAATTATAGTGTTTTGGAAAGCTCTCGAGATAAGCTACAAGAATATGCAATGAAAAATAGGGGGTTCCATTTAAGAAATTGAAGGTAATCTTTATGTGACCTTCAAATGACTATCCAAGGTCAAATCTAAGGTCACCGTCGGATTGCCTGGGAAAAATCCTACAACTTTTGTCTAGGTCATTTTCCTCTGTGATGCGTATTTTTCAAATTATCCAGCCGTCCCGGAACTTTTGACACACGCTGTATAATATATGTATATATGTATATATATAATATATATGTATATAAATATATATATATATATATATATATATATAACAAAATAAAACAAAAATTATTTATTTTATTTTTAACTTTTTATTATGAAAAATAAAATGATTAATTAATTATTTACATAATCTTCAACGTTTATTATAATACTTTACCAACTTATATAATTATATAATTAGTATGATAGTTAAGAAATTGTTTTATCAACTCAAATTGTTTTAACTTCTTGCAATAAAATCAAAGTTATCAATCAAACCAATTGTTTTTACTGATTCAATAATATTCCTAAACCTATGAGATTTGTTTTAACCATAATTTACATAATTCTATAATAGGGGAATGTGAAGTTAAGTTCTAATAGTTTTGATTAGTTTTGATTTATTCACGCAACGAGGTACCTTTAAAGTCAAATAAATTTTTAATTATTAATCGAATCGCTTTTAATCACTAGAATTATTTTTATAACTTTTGGAATACTAATCAAAATTGTTGCGAGAACTATTGGAACTCTTTAAATTAATTTCCCTCTGTACTTAGAAAATTTATGCAGCGAAGTGTCTTTAACGTCGAATAAATTTTTAATGATTAAATGTATTGCTTTTAATCATTGGGATTATTTTTGTAACTTTTGGAATACTAGCCAAAACTGTTGCGAGAACTATTGGAACTCTTCAAATTAATTTCCCTCCGTATTTAGAAAATTTATGCAACGAGGCTGTAACTTTTTTATTTTTGAGTAGGTATAATTTTTTTTTAATTGGCAAGAACTCTTAGGAATAAATAAGGAAACATTAAAAATTTGCCATAACTATTGTATATCGAAATTAAATTTAAAAAATTTTTTTATTTTTTGTGGTCGACTGATTTTTTCTTTTAAGTATCAGGAACTCTAGTATCATGCAAAATAAAACAATTAAGCTATTCGGAACTATTCGATCTTGATTTTCAAGAAGTTAGCATCCCATTTTTCAAATTCAAATTTGGAACTGTTAATCGACGGAACTCTTTTTATTAATAATAAAGTTTTTATTAATAAAAACTCTTAAACTCTTTAAGAGGAAACTAGAACTCTAATCGGAATTATCATAACTGCATGTCGGGGTGCTAATTTCACACACTCTAATTTAACTAGCTTAACGTGTTGAACATATATACTGTTAAAAATATGAAATTGAACTAACTGTTGAACTAACTGTTGAAAATATGAAATTAATTAGAAAATAATTCGAAAGCCCGACGAATCGCACGACTTGCGGAACCGAATAAGCTACGAATTTATACTTAAAACCGACAGAATTTACACTCCAGACTCGCCATTAACGATGGCAACTCTGCGCTCATATATTGTACATTATGAGCACTTATTGTCGACTTTTGAAGAACAAAAGTCGTTCGATAAACGACGGACATCCATATAACGTAGGGAAAATATTGTGACCTCCCACATATACACAGGCATACATATTATCTCCTTCGCTAGATGCAATCGTCATAATGCACTCCTCCCCTCTTCTCCTCCTTATCTTTCGCAAGTAAATTCGTTCGCGAGTAAATTAAAGCTCAACGTGCAATACATGCGCGTTCATTCATAGAAAATTGCCTGACGCAGGTAGTGTTGTGCGCACTAAGAATGCAAAGTTTTTAAGATTTATTTTTATATCGAGAGAGACATTTTAATGCTGATGGCGTAAAAAATACTTGTAATTTAAATAGTATTTATAATTAATATAATTATAATTTACTTACAATAATAATATAAATTTTCCTAATTTCATAAGTACATGCATAGATTTTTATTTTTATTTATTTAATTATTTATTTATTTATTTATTTATTTATTTATTTAATATATATATATTTTGACTCTATCTTGAACACATTTTATGCCATATATTATTAAATTAAATTAATTTCAATTATTTTAATATTCTTCTACTAATAAAATTTATTATTTATTATTAAAAAAAATTTACTTATTTTATCGATTTATTCTTTTTTACAATTTTTTTTCTATTAATTCTTTTAATTTAGTAATCATTTTTAGGCTTTCAGCAAAAGTTGTTTAAATAAATGAGTAGAAAATGAAATTTCTTTTCACGAACTTATTGTCGTACATGGTGCCAGAACATTCGAACCTCCAGAATAGTTGGGGAAGATCTCGAGTCCCATCACAGCAGGTAATCTTTATCTCATTTCTATTGTATTTACTCGAGACATGTAGGAAAAACTAATTGGTCAAATACAGACAAAAATACAATAATCTTTCTCCATTTCCACCTAAACACATGCATAGATATAAAGTAGTGTTGTGCGCCTTGCATATTTGTATACAACACATAAATGTGGTAAATGCAAGTATTCTTGGTTGAATTATTTAACAAAAGATCGCGCTCACGAATAGCACTCGAGAGCAGTTAGCAGTGTGCACAGCACATTTTTAATAGAATTTTCTTGAAGCATGCAGGCATTCGTGAATTCTAATACAGAAAATGTAGCAGTTCTCTCTGTGATCGTTCCTGATGGTTCGTATAATAATTTAATAATAATAATAAGCAAATCAATCCATAAACACATAGCGACAATAATATAACATTATTGCACAGATTTCTCTACATTATACTAGCCTAGCGATGTTACACATGGAGTTATGTAGGCCATTTATGGTACCCCATTATAATGAGGACTTATTATATATTTAACGATATATTATAGCGACATTAACGATCTATATAGAGGTCTGTGCATTAATGTTATAATTTCCATTGAGCAATGTAATTGCAATGTAATATGCAATAATTACATATTGTTAAATGAGAAATTATATCATTAACGTTATATTATTGTATTGCTTTGTGTTCATTGGGTTGCCCATGTTCATTCTTATCATTGTTGCGTATATAAGAGAGAGATAATTCATAAAATATATATCTTTACAAATAAATTAATTCATTTAAAAAATAACAAGAATTATATATAGAAAATATTTATGAAATATATTACTTATTTAATTAATAAAAATTTAATAAATGTATAATACTTATATACAATTTAAAGAATGTATTTATATACAATTCTTACTATTTTTCGACAAACCAAGTTATAAAAGTGCATGTATTATGTAAATTATTCTGTATTATATGATTTAAGAGATATACAGTAATGAAGATAGAATCGAAATTATTAATCCAATTTAAATATTATGCATAAAAGCTTGCCCATATAGAAAAATTTATATAATTATATATATTTATATAAAAAGGCTATTTATATAAATGGCTACTTATATTTTTTGAAATTAAATAAAAAATAATTATATCCTCTAAGTAAGCATTTTAAAAGAATTATATATACACACGGGATTTTATTATCAGAATATTTAAAATAAGATATTTATTATGGTATGCAATTTTATGTGTTTCGAGTTTTTTTTTAAATTTACAAAATGAGCAAGTGAGTTATTTGCTCTTTCTACGCGCACAAATACAGTTTATAAAATTGTACAGAATAATTTGATCATTATTAAGCTGCCTTCCCCCTTCACCAACGTCAAATAAAATTGTGTCTATCAAATAATTTAAGGCCAATTATGTATCAACAATTAATCTTACATTGCTTCTTTTCCTCACTAATGTAATTCAAGAATTCATAAAATCACTAATAAATATATTTTAATATTAATAGTTTTCATTATAAGAGGGAGCTATTTTACAAAAGTATTTTATAAACATACTGGCAATTTCATGAAAACGTCAATTATCAATTATTTTACCACGCAACATATGCAACATCAAAACGATGCAATCTTGTATATAAGAATGATAACGGAAAAATTCTGGAATATCTGGACTATTTCGTGTAAATTTGAAAGCGACAAAAAATTAGATTATTATTGCTATAAATGCTAAAACAAACGCTAAAACTTTCAAATGAAAAATTTATATAAATAATTTAATATTATATTTTATAAATACGGGTATTAAATAAACAATTAATTTTCTTCCTTCTTTTTCATACATATTAATACACATAATGTTAAATTAGTAATAATGTTTAAATTTTTTCAATAGATTTCTATAAAATATCTATATTTCCTATTCTGTGTAATTTCTGTTCAAATTTTTTTCTAAAAGTACATTTCTATTTCCATTTTATTTTAATAGATATTAATATTTGTAATTTGTGAATTGTCAAAACATCTTGGAGAGATAGTTTAAACGACGGTTAGAGAGAAGTAACACAAATACTTGAGGTCAATATTTTCTTGTATCTACGTATACCTATTTGTCCCAAAGCGTGTGGATAATGTGACGAGAGGCAGTTAAGGGGATGTCAGACCTTCCTTTTTTACCGACAAAATTTTGAGCACGCTATACTCTTTATTAGTTGCACAGAATAATAAATGCTTTTCCACAATTAAATTACACATAGCAACAAAGATGAGAGTGAACCATTTTTTGTTCAAAATGAAAAAAAAAATAGAAAATTACAGTTTTCTTATCGGCTTCTGACAATATCAACTCGTAACAATATTAGCTGAATATAAAAGTTTTGCAGTTTGTACGTACAAAATAAGAGCACTCTCACCTCAGAATTTCCTGAAGGAATATACATGAACAGTCAGAAATGCATTTAGAAGCGTAGTAAAAATAATTAGAGTGCACAAAAATTTCGTGCATATGTGTGTGTGCGAAATCGAGGCATGTGAGTAAAACAGTCCTGTAAATTAGTTGCTTGCTAGCGCAACAGACGGCGCTATAATCGGTTTGTGTGACAAGGAGAGTCAATCTCGTACCATCCTTCTCTTTCATCTTGCGTGTAATAGGATACGTTAGTATACATGTACGCGCCCACTAAAGCATTAAATTCTTGCGTTTTTTTGCTCAAATTCCACGTAGTAGATACTTGTTGTCATACAACGACATAACAAGCTGCGAGAAAACAGCGTTACAACGTGTTACGTAAAAAATATTCTGTGTAAGTTATACATATATACAATATATATATATGTGTGTGTGTGTGTGTGTGTGTGTGTGTGTGTGTGTCGGTGTGTGTGTCGGTGTGAGTGTGTGGGTGGATGTGAGAATGTGTATGTATAGACGGAATATATATACAAAAGTGATGCGAAAATTTCGTGAACAAACAAGAAGGTAATAAGAACAAGCAAAATAAAAAGAGCGAACAAAAAATAGCATGAGCAACGAGGACTCGAACTCCAAAATCGAATCTTCCTTTCACACTATTATTTTCCTCTCGCTCGCATCTATTACTGTCTCGCTCGCTCTTATTATTGTCTCGCTCGCTCCTATAATTGTCTCGCTCGCATCAATTACTATCTCGGTCATTCTTGATTCTTGGGTCCGTTTATCTTTTCAAGCTGTCATGATTATCAAGTGTGACGGAGAAAGCAAGACGATGAGTAGAGAGCGAGCGAGATGACCTATCATCAAAGAGTTCCGAAGGCTCTTACAATCGGTTTCTTCGTTCCTCTATCCATTTCAATTCACGAAGATGTAAACATCTTATAAAAATAAAAATTAAAACTTTTATTTTTAATTTCATCAGTTTGAAAATAATTTCAATGAATAATGAGATTTTTGCGATTAAAATGATATCAAACACGGCGTAAATCGGGTAATTTTTAATTAGTCTGATAATACAAGTTTTTATAATTATATATTAATTAAATTTATGCACTATATCGTGTTTGATCTTATTTTAATCGTAACATTCTCATTATTCTAAAATTACTTTTAATGAATAAAAAATGCATTTTCTGACAAGAGACTTTATTTATAATATTCACGAATATATGTCAGAAAATAAAATGCATTTTTTATTTATTTGATAATTTTAATAGAATAATGAGAATGTTACGATTAAAATAAGATCAAACACGATATAAGTGACATAAATTTAGTTAAATATATAATTATAAAACTTGTATTATCAGACTAATTAAAAATTACCCGATTTACCCGTGTTTGATATCATTTTAATCGCAAAAAATCTCATGAATTCATTGAAATTATTTTCAAACCGATGAATTAAAAATAAAAGTTTCAATTTATTATTTTATAAGATGTTTACATTTTCGTGAATTGCAAATGAATAGAGGAAGCGAAGAAATCGATTGTAAAAACTTCGGAACTCTTTGATGATAGGTCATCTCGCTCGCTCTCTACTCATAGTCTTGTCTTGTCACACTTGACAATCGTGATAGACAGCTCGAAAAGATAAGCGAATCCAAGAATCGAGAGCGAGCGAGACAGTAATAGATGCGAGCGAGACAAAATTAAGGAGCGACGGAGCGAGACAATAATAGATCGCGAACGAGACAATAATAAGAGCGAGGGAGACAATAATAGATACGAGCGAGAGAAAAATAATAGTGTGAAAGATTCGATTCTCGAGTTCGAATCCTCGTTTCTCGTGCTATTTCTATTCATTCGCTCTTATTGTTATTTCGCTCGTTTTTATTACCTCGCTCTCATGTAATTTTCTTGCATCACTTTTATACATACATACGTCCATACATACCCACACTCACACCACCCATCCACACATACATACAATACAACACACACACACACACACACACACACACATACACACACACACATATATATATGCGTACAGATTATATATTTTACCAGATTTTACCGGTTTGCATGGCGCTTCTAGTTATTAATTAAAAATAACTTTTAAAATATTTATCCCAAAAGGCGAATTCATTAGTGGACTGGTAGTTTTTAGAAATATTTCATACCAGATGCGGTTTGCATGTCGCTCTGGTTATTAAATAATTTTTCACGATCTATTTGTGAGCTGATTATTTAAAAAATTCAGAGGCCGATCTTAATCGTGTGCTGGTTTAAGAAAACCAGAGGTGATTTAAATTCTGATGCTGGCTATTCGAAAAGTATTCAGAGACGATTTATTCGGTCCTCCTTATTAAAAAAAAAATCTAGAGTCGATTTAAATTTGTATGTTGAATTATTCAAAAAAAAATTCGAGAAAGCGATCTTAATTTGTGTGCTGGTTACTGTTTTCAAAAATGATTTATCAGTTTATGATTTGCATGTGCATTCTGGAAGCGAAATTAAACAAAATTTAATTCAGAGATTATAAAGACACTGCTTCAACTAAAAAGCATATTTGATAAAGAATAAAAATCCAGATAAAAATAAATCATTGAACCGATTTTTTACATGTTATAAGAGGATTCTTATTTTGAAAATGTGCTATATATTCCGATAATTCTTAATGTATTTGTAGCATGTCATATAGCGACAAAAGCTAACAAATTATTGGAGCAAATTACACTGATCGCTGACGACTTTTTTTTGAT
>NW_020229480.1:0-99786 GCF_003227725.1 Camponotus floridanus | reverse complement strand
CTTCTTATATATGAAGAAGGAAACGAAGGTACAAAGCAGCCGAACATCGGCGCTCATACGCGTATAATATCGTCTCTTCCGAGAAAAAATTACGGAGGACGATTCTGGGAGGTGCCATTTGTTTATATTGTTTATAAATTCGCATGATGTATAATTCAATGAGAGAGAGATAAGGATACGTCGAACGGAAAAAAATCTAGAATTACTTATATCGGGGGTAAGGGGTGTACCACGAAAGCAAGGGTGCAAAGCAGCCGAACATCGGCGCTCATACGCGTTGCATTCCTTCCGAGAAAAAATTACGGAGGACGATTCTGGGAGGTGTCATTTGTTTATATTGTTTACAAATTCTCATGCTGCGTAATTCAATGAGAGAGATACAAGCATACGTTGAACGGAAAAAAATCTAGAGTTACTTATATCGGGGGTGAGGGAGTGGGGGTGGGGGTGGGTACCTATATTGGTGGCGAGGGGGTGGGGTGGGGGTGGGGTGTACCGCGAGAGCCATTTTGTTTTGCAAAAAAATGTTCCAACGCGTTAGGATATATAATACAATATTGCTTAAGGAGTACCGCTGTTTATATTGTTTATAAATATTTTATCAATCGGGCATGTAATACAATATTGCGATAAAACATCTAACACGCGCCGCCGCCGAAATCCCCTCCGTCCCGCGTGACGTCATTCCCCCGCGCCTCCGTAATCCCCCGCGCGCCTCACCCCCCTGAGAGGACCTGGGTTAGAACTCCCCCTATATACCTACTGAGATGACTATAAAATCTATCGCGCTATTAACATCCAGATGACTTACAAGGAAAGGGTCGGAAGTGTCCCCCTCCGATTTTAATGAGCTTTGAATATGTTGTAGTCTAGATCAAAATAGGAGACACGTATTTTTTTATAAGTGCTGAGTCGGCCGTTAAGGGGGTGAAACACCTTCTTGAAAAAAATCGATTTTTTCATTTCTCAGCGGATACCGTCGAAGCGATAAGAGATATAAACAAAAGTTTCAAATAAAAGTTTTATGGTCTTTAATGTACTTCAAAATCATGTAATCAGATTTGTCGAAAATGTCATATTTTTCGAAATCCCCCCCCCTCCCTTTTAATGTTTGAAAATTTTTAAATTTGTCTCATAACAAAACTTATAGCTCATTTAACGACAAATTCAATCATATATAATAAAGTTGTATTCCGAAGTCACATTTTTCAGAAATAAATTAAAAATATCCCTATACACTACTATACGCCCGCTTTATCCGCCTTATGACGCTCGTTATTCACAGCGACAGTCATTTTTCTTCGCAAACTTACAGAGGCAACCATAAATTAGCAATAAATAATTTATGAGAATATATTTTTATAAATTATAGAAATTATATTTATAAATATAATTATAAATTATATAATAATTATAATTATAATATATGTCTATATTATGTGACAATAAATATACATATAATTTATATGGAAAAGTAATGTTTTTAATGCATGAAAAATAAAACTAGTCGGACAAGGAAAATTATTGATCAGATGCCGATGTTAATAGATTCAATTCTATGAATAAACAGATGTCGCATTCGCGAAATGAGTTGGTGCAATATATTATTTTATTAACAACTGCGTGCAGTGGAACACATATTACTATTAAAGCGTCTATCGAATATACGCGAGCGCGATAGTAAATATATTTATATATATAAGAAAATAATTAAAAGGATTATAACTTATAAAGCGAGCGAAAAAATGCGTCGCGATAAGAAAGTCAGCTGCCCGAAGTGCTGATACAGCCAGTATCACACGGCCAAGTCATCAAACAGAGGAAGAAATCACTCTCGAAATAGCGCTGAATTGCAATAAAATGCGAGGAAGTCTTCGGACTTCCTTCGCTTGCATTTTGATCACGCCACTTTAGAAATAACCAATGATTTTATTTGGTCATGCCACCGCGCGATCCTCCTCCGATAATCGTTCAGAACCGGAGGCGTTAAAAGCCACCGCCTAGAAGCGGCGGACAGTCACAAATCAGTTATCAAATAATTAACAAGTGCTCGAGTTAATTAACAAGACTAGCCGTTATCCTGAAAAAACAATTGTGCCCCACGCACACAACAATACAGTATGTATGTACTTTTTCGATTTTTAAAACTTTTATAGTTTTTTGCTTTTACTTACACTTCATTCAAAATTGCGGTTTATCTGTTTTGTTTTAATGTATTTAAATTATAATTAATATTTTATTACTTTATTTAAGTTATGTGATAAAACTGTTCTATTTTTCATGAAACTCGGAAAACGTAACAAATTATTAATACGCATTAAATAATAAAATATTTTTGTTGCTAATAAGTATTTTTTTGCTAATATTTATAAAACAAATATACATAATGTTAATAATTTTTTTAGATAATGTTTAATCCAAGAAATGTAGCAGTACTGCTATACACTGCACTGTATATGACTGGGGAATTCCCAGAAAGTCCTGTTACAACAGATGAAAATGAAACAAAAGACATGATGGAAAATATGCTTCGATCAATGTATGAAGAAGCGTTTGAAGTTTATGAAGAATCATCATTAGATTTTCAAAACGAATTTGATATACCTGAAGTAGAACCTGTAATTGATGAAGAAAGAGAAGAAGACACATATTTTGTAAAAGAAATTGAATGTGTTGCGGATTCTGTACCAATAGAATATAAAAGAAATGCAGTAGAGTTATGGAGAAGTGGAACAAAAAAGTCAAGAACTCTTGCATCTATAAGAAATAGATTTCGGAAAGTCACGTCATTACGTCAATTAAGAAGATGGGAGCAGCAAGTAAATCAAGGTGGCAACAGATTTGATAAACTGAAAGAAATTTCAACATATACGTTAAATAAATTCCATGAAGGTATTGAAAAGGGAATAATTATTCATGACATTGATATTGCTCGATGGGCTCTTCGCGCACAGAAGGAAGTAAATCTACTTGGGTTTACAGCATCATTATCATGGGTAAAAAGGTTTAAGCTTGCACATAATATCGTATCTAGAAAAATTACAAAATTTATAACAAAAAAAAATTTAGCGTCAGACAAAGATTTAGAAGCACGAAGCAAGTCATTTATCGAAAATGTTAAATCTTCTATTATACAATATGGAATTGAAAATGTATATAATTCGGACCAAAGTGGATTTCAATTAGAATTTCATTCCGGTCGTTCACTATCACCTATTGGTATTAAAAAAGTAGAGCGCATAGTACAATCCATATCAGCAACTACACATAGTTATACTATACAACCTATTGTTTCAGCTGATGGTAGATTATTATCGCCTCTGTTTATTGTTTTAAAAGAACCTACTGGAACATTTGGTCCAATAGTAAAAGAAACAATGTTTAAAGATAATAATATCTTTGTCATGGCATCAAAATCTGGAAAATTAACATCGCATCATTTTGAGATCTGGATAAAAGAAGTGTTTTTTCCAAATGTTGGACCAAAATCAGTTATTATTAGATTCTTGGACTGGTCATTGTCCTGATATAATTCAAAGAAACAAACCAGATTTTATAGACAATATTAATTTGTTAACTATACCAGCTGGAGCAACGGGAAAAATACAACCTTTAGATGTATTCGGTTTTCGTTTATGGAAAAATTTTGTTAGACATTTTTCAGATACCATCATGCTTTTAGATCTTGACGTCAAGCTTCATTCAAGAAACAATATTTTAAAATTACAATCATTAACACATAATCAATTTTCATCACCAAGGTTTAAAAATTTATTCAAATATGCATGGTATAAAAGTGGTTATTTAGAAAAGAAACCAGAAGAATTTGATACACCAGTAGATTTTTGTTTCAAAACTAATTTAAAACCAACATGTGATATTTG
Organism: Camponotus floridanus; assembly: GCF_003227725.1. Taxonomy (NCBI): domain Eukaryota; kingdom Metazoa; phylum Arthropoda; class Insecta; order Hymenoptera; family Formicidae; genus Camponotus; species Camponotus floridanus. Next base: position 95,902 of record NW_020229480.1, on the reverse strand, counting down.
CGGTGAAATTGCTGTAATTTCTTGCGCATGGTGTAAAAAATCCCTTTGTATAAATCATTTCTTTCATGATCATCATCTTTGTAACCGATATCAACCATGAATATTTGTTATTCTTGTATGCAATAATTATGTACGGTATTTTATGTAATATTTCCATATACATATATATAATGACTTCGGAATACAACTTTATTATATATGATTGAATTTGTCGTTAAATGAGCTATAAGTTTTGTTATGAGACAAATTTAAAAATTTTCAAACATTAAAAGGGAGGGGGGGGATTTCGAAAAATATGACATTTTCGACAAATCTGATTACATGATTTTGAAGTACATTAAAGACCATAAAACTTTTATTTGAAACTTTTGTTTATATCTCTTATCGCTTCGACGGTATCCGCTGAGAAATGAAAAAATCGATTTTTTTCAAGAAGGTGTTTCACCCCCTTAACGGCCGACTCAGCACTTATAAAAAAATACGTGTCTCCTATTTTGATCTAGACTACAACATATTCAAAGCTCATTAAAATCGGAGGGGGACACTTCCGACCCTTTCCTTGTTAGTTCATCATCCCACATAATAAATTCCTAAGTAATTATTTATCTCTTCATAATTAGCACGCTTGAAGTTAAACCTCCATTCAGAGAGCGATGAAAAGGACAATGGTCCCGTTGACAACGGCAAAGAGATTGTGATGGCAGGATGGTAATGATCACAGGTACATATTGACTCCGATATCGGATGAACCGAGACATTCCGCAAATAAGAAAAGACAAGATCGAGTATATTACGATTTATGTTGACAATATTATTATATTGGCGAAGATTGAATTCATTAAAAAAATGTAATATTGTATTTGCCTGTTCTGTCATATGATAATGATTAGAACGATTATCACCATTGTTAGATCAAAACGCATTAGGCAGATTATAATCGCCAATTAATAAAATATCTGCATTAGACGATTTTACTTCCTCAACCGAAAGACAGTGTGTTCGTTTCACCCGCATCGATGAGTGATTTCAGTTGAGATTGTAATTCATGTAGATGTTTCCTCTGTTTTAACGTTTGGTCTTGTGAGATTTTTATAGGGCCAGCATAACGGTACTTATTCCGAAGTATAAACAAAGCTTCTTGTTTTTAAGGAAGAGAAACACGCAACGGTCTAGAGTGACCTAGGCGCTTTTGGCCTAATCTTAAAATTTTATTTATCTGAGGAGTTTTCCCTGAATTAATCTTCCGAATAATCTCACTAGCAAGATCAACGTCGTTACAGCCCCCGTCCTCAGCTTCATCCATATTGTAAAAGATTAGGTTTGCTGCCCTTCTCTCTCTATCCTCCAGCTCTTCAATGATGTCCTCCTCCAAAAAATGATGATGCCTGAGGCTGCGACTTATTCAAGAGGTTTTCGAGTTGCTCCACTCTATTGCACAATCCCTGGATATCGTTATTCAATTTATCAATTTCAGCCCGATACAATTCTCTCATCTCCCTGCGGAAGTCTTTGAATTCAGCATGCAATAAATCTTTCATTGCATCGAGAAGAGTGGAGTTCATATCTATCTGTTGCGACGCGCGGGATGTCGAAGCAATCCCGAGCAATCTCCAAATTGACCATTAAAATGAGGGTGTCCAGTGCGGGAGAAGCATGCAGGATGAGATGCAATACCGCAGGTTTTGCAGCTAATTGATTTTATAACGATTGTACCACAGCCCTTACACGTTTTTCTACCATTCATGATCGATAGAAATAAAATTAAATCGAGAAACGTACGAGACTAGAGCAGAGAATAAATACGTCTGTCCTTCGTCGCTGTAAATACTGTACTATGTATATTAATTATAATATAATATAATTGTAAAAGTATAATTATCTTATAACATTTTAATAGATTATTCTTCTTTAAAGTTAATTATAATTAGAAATTTATTTTTAGTTAAGCAAATGTTTTATATATTTAATTTTGAAAAATCTGAGTGCCTTTAAATATTCTATAATTTATAATTTATATTATTTATTATATTTATAATTATCTATAATTTATATTCTATAATTTATTGTCATGTTGAATATTATGTAGTCACTTTATCCAACTAGATATATTAAAAGATGCATTTCGAGAAGAATCGATTTTAATATATCTTACAATTAGACTTGTTCATATAATATTCTACTCTTTTTCCGTGTTTTTATTGACTAAAACCAATTTGAAACTATCTATATAACTTTTATATTTAGATCTCATTATTAAAATTAGTATTTTAATACGTGATTACTTTAATTAAATATAATTTACTTATTATATTAACGATGATTTTTTTTAAATTCTTTATATAAACAATTTTTTAAATCATTTTTACCTTTTATTTCGTACTAATATATTTTTTATTTTTTGTATTAAATTATTTTGTAGTAATATATACTTACGTCATTTAACATGATTTTAACTGCTTCTTCGGTATGTCCAGATATAACTACAAGCTTAGGTAAATTATTATTTGTTTCATTAACTTTAATTTTCGGATTTGATTTCAATAATATATGGGAATTAGCACCACCAAATCCGAAAGAATTAATACCGATGTAGCCACCCTTCCATTCTGTCGGTTCAGAAACTATTTTTACTCTTCCTTCAATGATAGCAGTCATATTCTTTCGTGGATGTTTAGTAAAAAATGTATAGTAGGAGGAATTATATTAGTTTCCATTGCTATTAAAACCTTTACAAAGGAAATATATTTATTATAATATACATATATAATAATATCTTAGTTTTATAATTATAATAAATAATCAATAAATAATAATTATAATGAATAATCAAAAATTACAGATAAAAAAGATACATAAGTTTACATAGCATTAAATTACATAGATGTTTCAACTCCATTTTGTAAATCTTTGTTGTAAACTTACCTTTGCAATTTGACAATGACCGCTAACGGGTTCAGAATGTCCAATATTCGATTTTACTGAACCCATTAATAGAGGAAAATCTCTTTTGATGCATAAAGCTTTGTCGATTGCTTGAAGCTCCACTGGATCGCCGGCTACAGTGCCAGTTGCATGAGCTTCTAGATAAGACAGCTCACGAGGCGAAACGTTGCAATCTTTGTAAAATTCTTCCAATAATAATTTTTGTTTATCTAATGATGGAAAAGTAATTCCCTCTTCTTTAAAACCATCGCAGTTGGCTTTACCATAAACAAAAGTCGCATAGATTCTTCTTGCATCCTTTGCTTTTTGCAAGAACACTACTGTAGCCGCCTCACTACGCATGTAACCGGTACCTTCTTCATCGCAAGGTTTACAGTAGCCATCGGCGGATAAAACTCCTAAAATAATATTAATAATTTATTCGATTGAATATGAAAATTGTAATTTACTTTTCTGTTCTCGGTGTCTTAATTAATTTATAATAGATATTTGAAAAGTTTGATAAATATGTTAAATAAGCGAATCAATTATATTGATATATTTTGAAAAGAGAAACTATTAGATCAAATATATTGTATTAATTAATGCATCAATAAATAACTTTAACCATTTAACACTCTCTCGAATACAACATCTTTAATCATAATAATATTATTTTTGATATACCCAGAAGATAAAACTGTTGAGTTACTTGAGGATAAATGCACAAACTGACACTAGCGACAATAGCTGCATCGCAATATTCAGATCGAATCAAATTGTAAGCTTTTACCATAGCCAAACTGCTCGTGCTACATGCAGTATCGATGTTATACGATGGTCCAGTAACGTTGAGAAAGTAAGAAATTCTATTTGCCAACATACTTTTACTGCAACCAAGCATGGGTAATCCAGCAATCTAATTATAATACAGTTTTTATATAAAAAAAAATTTTTGTTACAATATCCTTGTATATACATAATACATTTATATAGTTTTAAGAGTGTTTTTTCTATTGATTTTAAGTAGTTAAATTATTCACATACATGAGTCTGGAATAATAAAATTATTGACATACATGAGGCTTTTCGTATATTACATTGAGAGATGTTTCAGAATTTGACATTGCTGTGACAACTCCCGTCCTTGTTCCTTGCAATTCTGCAGGATTGACACCTGCGTCAATAATTGCTGCATAAGTGTTTTCGAGCAATATTCTAATTCCAGGATCAAGCGTATGAGCTTCTTCGATTGACATATTAAAAAATTTCGCATCAAATTTTTCTATATTGTCCATTTTTCCCATTCGAGCAGGCATTTCATAAGCATCTGTCAAAATTTAAAACGATTTATATGAAAATAACATATATTTAAATCATAAATAAGAACAGCATTCTTAAGGATGGGCAAGATATTTTTAACGATAAACGACATTTTTTGATTATTTTTCATTTTAACATCAAACGCAAGAAACTTTCGAACATGTTATAATAAAATTGATTTATATAAGTATAAATTGCATGTAGAATATTAATTATCAATTTTAATGTTATATTTATAAGTAAACCGTATAGATACTGTAAATTCGTGAATATCATTAATACATGTTTTAGGAGATATAAATATTATCTTTTTAAATATAAAAGATAATATTTATATCTCCTAAAACATGTAATGCAACATCTTTTAAATAAAGAATAATGATATTCTTTCCCAGGAAAAAAGTTTATACATATAATTATATACATAATTATGTATAAAATTATGTATAAAATATACCTACATCCATATGTATACCTATATACATATATATGTTTTCTTATTCTTGTACTCTGCTGCGTATATACAGAAAAAAAATAAAAAAGAATAATTGGTGAATAATTAAAAGAATCGTTTTTTCATTCCTTCTTTTAGAAAAAAATGTGATTTGAAGAAATAAAAAGGTCCTATGTGTAGTCAACTTTTTCTTTTTATATAATTATATATAGATCTGTTAGTTTCTTATATATTTATTTTAATCTTTTAATCTTTTAAGTAAAAACGTACAATCTTAAGAAGCAGCGAAGAATATAAAAAAAAGGATATACAAAAGAACGGAAAACTACTTTTAGCGCCACATCCCGGCTTATTATCATTGGTCGAACCAATCAGAGAGTTTGCTGTCTAGTGAGATTAAATAATAAATGTTTAGCCAATAGAAGACTCGAGTCGGTCGCTATACACAACAAGATTATTTATCCTCAATACTTTTCCACAATTTTATTTATTTTTTATGTAAAAATTTTAATTATTTTCTAAATTATTCTTTATTTTTGTATATAAAAATAGAGATTTACAAGAAACATAGATCGATATATGTATTCTATATATACTTTAACTTATTTTACTTATTTATTTAATTTATTATATATTATTGTGTAAACTTTTTCCCAAGATAGAGAAAAAAAATTTGAGAAAAAATATTACAGTTGGTCCAGCGATGATCTTCCGAACCAAGATCCATTTTATTGAAAAGATTTTCCTGAAATTCTTTCATATTATCAGAATTAGGAAATCGTCCAGCGATACCAGAGATAACTATTACTTCCCCCGCATCAACGCTGACATATGGATTGAACCGTTTATTATTATTATTCATTTTTTACAAATTCTAATAAATCTGAAAAAAGATATTAGAATTTTATTTCAGAATTATATACGTATAATTAGAAAGACGGAGAATGAAATTTATAGTTGACATATAGAAATAATCTTTGAAATAATTTACTCAAAAATTAATAAAAAATATATAAAGAAAAAAGCAAGAAAAGAATTTGTACTCACATTCAAAAATTTAAAAAAAGTTTTTTATGAAAGCAGCACTCAGCGATTTTAATAAACTAGAACAATACAGGCGCGCGCTACGTGCGCGCTATTTATTTTTTACAATTAATACTACATATATATATATATATATATATACAGGGTGTCCCGAATTTAAATGTCATAACTTCGAGAGCGTGTAGGGGATCGATAAACTAAAAGAAAAAGTAGTATAGAGATATGCTCGTTTTTGCTTCGTTTTGGAGAAAATCGCAAAAAACATAAAACGTAGTTTTTATTTCTGTACTTATTTATTACTTTTTAATTCATATTTATTCATTTTTTTTTATTTATTTCTTTTTTTTTTAATAAATATGAATTAAAAAGTAATAAATAAGTACAGAAATAAAAACTACGTTTTATGTTTTTTGCGATTTTCTCCAAAACGAAGCAAACACGAGCATATCTCTATACCACTTTTTCTTTTAGTTTATCGATCCCCTACACGCTCCCGAAATTATGACATTTAAATTCGGGACATCCTGTATATGTATATATGCAGGGTGTCTGCTAAACATGCGGCAAAAATTCAGGGGGTGATTTATTGGGTTATTTTAAGACTTTTTTGTTATCTGATGATTTTCGAAAAAATGCTTTGTTTCGAAAATAAAAGCAATAAAAGTTTTTTGACCAATTTTTTATTCCATAGATAACAGGCGATACAGGTTTTTTTCAAGTATTAACGTAGTCTAAATAAACGTAGCAAGCTAGTGCAGATGTTGAAAACAATAACAAAATTTGTTTATTTGCCATTGATAGTTAAATTTTTGTTAGTGTTCATGAATCGCCATACGAACGCTGAGATGACTGACATGCATTTCATGTATGGTCTTACCGATGGAAATTCGTTACGGGCTAGGCGATTGTACATTGAACGATTTCCCAACCGTAATGTCAATAATTTTGTTAAAAAACCTGTATCGCCTGTTATCTATGGAATAAAAAATTGGTCAAAAAACTTTTATTGCTTTTATTTTCGAAACAAAGCACTTTTTCGAAAATCATCAGATAACAAAAAAGTTTTAAAATAACCCAATAAATCACCTCCTGAATTTTTGCCGCATGTTTAGCAGACACCCTGTATAATATATAAATTATATTATATAAAATATATTATAAAATATATTATTAAAATATATTATATAAAATATATTATTAAAATATATTACATAAATTATATTATATAAAATAAGTATATAAATACTATATTAAATAATGAGGAGTATAATTAAAATCATTCACATGTTCTGATATAAATATATTACAATTATTCAAATTGAAGTAATAGAGCTCTATACATTTTGATTTACTTCACATTCTTCTCAATGGTTCAAATTAAAAACAAACCAGCTGAGTTTTTGACGTTATTTTTATGTATTAATATTAAACTTATTTTTAGTTTGATGTTCTACAACTTTTTCATTAAAATAAATTTTTAACACAATATTATGTTTTGTAGATCTATGTCATATATTATAATTTTATATGACACTGTATTTATAGTTTTTTTATTTTTGTGTCTATTGTGCTTGCTTAATCATACTAATAAATTTTTCATTATTATTATTATTATATTACACAATTATACAACGTAATCAATATTTTTGTTGCATCATACCAAATCTAAAAGTATTATAATACTTTTTTCACAATTTTATTTATTAAGAAGATATAGAAAATTGAAATATTTAGATTTTCATCTTCATTTATTGTAATGTACTATATAGCATGAGATATCTATTACTTTATATACTTCAGATATCTATTACTTTATCTATTACTTTATATATTTTCTCAATGTTTATTATATACTTGATTATTATAAACTTTATTAATTTGTAAAAAATTATATAATATGTTATATGAAAAGTTATTACATATAAAAAAATTGAATGAGCAGATGCTAATTATGTATTATATTTCTTATAAGTAAAAATTTATAACTTTTATAAGTTTAAAAGTTTTATATTTTAGAGATTTGAAGATTAAAAATTTCATTTTTTTTTAAATAAAGCTCTTTAAGTGAACCTTATTTTTTTATATAAATGGATTTTATAATATTTAAACAATTATAAGGATAAAATAAGTAAAAATTGAATAGTTTAGTTTATTATCTATAGTTTGCATATTTCCTATATGTTTTATTTTAAAAATATATAATTGTAAAATTTTAATTTATAATTTTTTCCGAAATATTTACGTTATCTTGCAACTGTGTTGGCAATTTGTTCTTTGCAATGTCTTTGTAATGTTTCATTGCAATTTGCAAAATTGCAATGGAACATTACAGAGACATTGCTACAATGTAATTGTAATAATTTGTATTGTATGCAGGTTCTCTCGTTTTATCATAGATATAGAAATATTTTTAACTCACTCCAAAACGTAAATCTAGCTACATCTATGGCAGGGAATCGAACGTCTAGTCCATGGGCCGGACCTTCGACATCCCTGATCTATGGTATGTCTGTTATGCCTATATATACTACGATATGGTAGGAGATAACGATATAAATTTCGTTGTACTGATGAGAGCCTGCCATTTCCAGTTTGACTGCGATAAAATAGTAAACGATTAAGTGTTAATACGCGAAATATTAAGTACACGATTAAGTGTAAGTACACGATTAAGTGTAAGTACACGATTAAGTGTAAGTACACGATTAAATATAAGTACACGATTAAGATTGTGAATGATTAAGATTTTGCGATTAAGAAAGAAATATTCAAGAGAGAACCTGAGAGAGATACATATAAAGTTTGTTGAGGTAAGTTTACAATATTATAAATGCTTTCTAACAATATGTACAATGCTCCGATTTTATAACTTTTATTAACGACGATAGCATTATTGTTAATATTATTGTATATATATTTTGATGTTAAAATATGTGTATAATACACGATAAAGATAGTGATATTGTCGTTAAAAGTTATAAAATCGTAGTATAAGTAATACCGTATAATATAGTATATACATATATATATATATATATATATATATATATATACATATCTTAAATTAATATTAAGATTAATTATTAAAATTTTAAAAACAATAAATAATGCAAAAAATATTAAAAAATAATGAAAATTGATTAAAATAATTGTTTATTCTATTCTGTTTATAATTGTAATTCTTTTCTTCAATTTTCTTTTCTTCAATCTAAAAAATTTTTTACTTACACTGTTGAATCATACATTTGTATGCTTTCAAGTACGTCACTTGGTGTCAATAGTTCAATTGCATTTAAATTGTCAATTTCAATAAGTTTATCAATATGATTTTCAGAGTTTTGAATTATATGACTTGAGTTATGACTTTCCGAATCATCCGAATTATATTCTGACATTTTTAGATTAATTTAATATTTTAAAGATGCAAAATTAATAATTACCCTACAAAATATACAAAGATTATATACATATATAATATACATTATAAAGAGAAAAATAATATATATTTAATATTTATTAATTATTTTATATGAATCTGTTGTTTGAAATAATAATTTAAAGAAAATATTAAAATAATTATTTTTTTTAATGAATTAAAAAAAATTTATAATTTTAATGCTTTAAAATAATGTTTCAAAAATATTTTATAAAAATATTTAAAAATGTTTTTAAAAATATGTGTGTATAAATTTCCTGGGTAATTATGAACTTTACGGACGCCATCACCGATCTCAACGATTCTCACATATATTGTCAAGCTCACTCTCTTGAGTAAGTATGAAAAGTTGTAACTGTCGCTCACTATTTATTAAAAAGTTATCAGCGAAACAAGTGTAATCAGTAGAACATTATTTTGCGAGAATATGTAAGTATACAGAAGTATGTTTGGATCGAATATGTGTTGAATAGATAGTAAACATGACATTGTGTTCTACACATTGTACTTGTTTACATTTTTTTCAAATTATTCGGAATTGTACTTCTGTTTAGTGTACGACAATCTTTCAGTCAGTTAGTACATATAAGAAGCGAAAATGAAGCTTTACGAATTTCTGAATATTTGCAATGATTTTAATCAACTTCTTGATTATTTAATAGAACGTAAAGTTGTGCGTGGTTCCGCGCAGTGTCCTAAATGTAACAACATGATGGATTTCAATCGCGATATGTTAACATTTCGATGTTATAATGCTCAATATGTTCGGAATCATCATAAAAAACGAATTAGAAAGAGATGTAATATTAAATTGAGTGCTTTTCACGGTACATGGTTTTCACATAGCCATTTGAATTTACAAACAATATGTCGATTCATAGCATATTTTTTTACCATGAAACCACCACGTCAGACTTTTCTTCAATGTGAACTTGAACTTTCTGCACATAGTATTGTTGATTGGTCCAGTTTCTGTCGTGAGGTATAATTATTGAATATTTATGTTACCGTTATTATAAATTTTTAATGTTATAAATATCTTTTTAAATTTGTATTCCTTTTTTTTTTTAATAGTTATGTATTCAATGGATAGATTCGACGTCAGAAAAAATTGGAGGTGAAGGAGAAATTGTAGAAATTGATGAGGCAAAAATAGGAAAGCGAAAAAATAATAAAGGACGACTCATAGGAGGACAGTGGATATTTGGCGGTATTGAAAGACCAACAAATCGATTGTTTATTGAACCCGTACATAATCGCTCTGCTGATACATTACTTAATGTAATAAAAAAATGGATAAAACCAGGAACAACAATTATGTCCGACTGTTGGAAATCTTACAAATGCTTGAGTAATGAAGGCTACGTACATTTAACAGTCAATCATAAAATGAATTTTGTCGATCCTACGAGTGGTGCACATACACAACGTATTGAACGCGCTTGGCGTGAAACTCGCGCAAATATTCCTCGCTACGGTACTCGAAAAAATCATTACGTAGGATATTTAGCTGAATTTATATTTCGCCGCCGTTATAATTATGAAGAACGAATTGATGCTTTCTTTAATGTTATGGCAGATATGTACCCAATATCTCAAGAATAAATAATTTCTAAGAATACGAATTAAAATATAATAAATCATTTCTATAGTCAAAATCCTAACGAATATACGTGGTGTTCAAAAATTGTGTCATTTATGAAATTTTTTTTATTTATATTTTTTTTTAAACAACAAGCGACGACTAAAATCTTGAAAGTTATTTAAAAAAGTGACCTCTATAACATTTTGGAAAAACTCATTTTCTAAATCCTGCAAAGTGTCCGACAATTGAATATAATTGATAACAATTTTGTAAGAAAATAATGTTCTATTCGTTAAACTTCTTTCGTTAATAAGTTTTTAATAAATAGTGAGCGACACTTAAAATCTTTTGATACTTACTGAGGAGAGTGAGCTTGACAATATATGTGAGAATCGTTGAGATCGCGGATGGCGTCCATAAAGTTCATAATTACCATTTCCTGATTATGGGATGAAAATATAAAAAATATTTACATATACTTACATATACTTTACATATTCTATTCATTCTTCCATATCAATAATTTGTTACGTTTTAAATGTCAATGTTTTTCTTTTGCAAATTATAATGTAAATTATATGCAAAATTATTGTAGATTATTTTCTTAAAATAATATTGGAAATTATCTGAATGATACATAAAAGTATTTAAAACGTACAATTAGAAAAATTAATACAAAGGACCATTGCAGCCTTTCATAATATTCAATATACAAACATAATTTCAATTATTTATATAGAAATAGAAATGTCAATGTAAACAATTTTTGATTTATTTTTTTTAACTTAAGATTAAAAATGCAAACATTTTGATTTATTTTTCTTCTGAATTCAAGATTTCTTCTCAAATCTAGACATTTCGATCTATTTCTTCTTAATAAATTAAATTGTAAAAAAAGTATTATATAGTATTATATAATAATACTTTTACATTTGGTATGATACAACAAAAATATTGATTACGCTGTATATATAACTATGTAACATAATAATAATAATGAAAAAATAATTAGTATGATTAAGTGAGCACAATAGACATAAAAATAAAAAAACTATAAATATACTATCGTATAAAATTATAATATATAACATAGATGTACAAAACAAAACGTGATATTATATTAAAAATTTATTTATAATGAAAAAGTTGTAGAACACCAGACGAAAAATAAGTTTAATATTAATACATAAAAATAATGTCAAAATTCAACTGGTTTGTTTTTAATTTGTATCATTGAGAAGAATGTGAAGTAAATCGAAATGTATAGAACTCTATTATTTCTATTCGAATAATTGAAATATATTTGTATCAGAACATGTGAAAGATTTTAATTATATTTTTCATTATTTAATATAGTATTCATATACTTATTTTATATAATATAATTTACACATTATATAAATGCATATTCACTTTACACACGTTATACATATTTAAATAAAACATTTGTTAATATATGAAATCAAAATTAAATTTATTTATTTTAAAGAGTTTAATATTAAATGTTATTGCAACTTACTTTAGTTTATGACTCCTCTCTCAATAATACAATTAATATAAATTAAGTAATATATAAGTTTTATAATATTATTAAGCTTTCAAATAAGAATTATTTTAATTTTCTTTAAATAAATATTATTACATTTTTTACAAATTTTAATAAATTATTCATAAGAATTTCGATTTAGTTTTATTCATAAGAATGTATACATATTATAATGTAAACAATGTTTTATTTATCATGAAAACTTATAGAAAAAATAATATCTGATAAAATTGAAGACTTCTGATAAAATTAAAACCAATTGGCAAATATATTGTAAAAGTATTAAATACATTGTAAAGTATTTATTCACTTGAAAATGAATCGTTTTCAAATTAAGATTAATAAATATACAAATATATAAATTTGTATATTACATATTTGTATCTTTTCAAATTACAAAACTAAAAAAAAAAATATATATATATATATATATATATATATATATATTCATAAATTTTTTTATATAAAATTTATACATATATCAAATAAAATATAATAAAATGTAATATTACAAAGATCTTCATTATACAAAGAAATATCAAAAAATATTTTTCTTTATATAAAAATTAATATTTTTTGACAAAAATTTTTTATAAAATACTAACTTATTAATTAACTTACTATCAAACATTGATTAAATTACATAAATTAAAATTTACACACAATCTTTTAATAATGTAATAAATCAAATGTAGAAATTAATAAATAGGATCTAAATGAAAAGTGAAATCATAATATTTCTACATATTTATATTAATACGAATAATAAATCAATATTTATATTAATATAAATGATGAATCAATATAATTTATATATACTTCAATCCTTAGTTCACAATTCTTTTCAATATATATAATAACTATATATGTATATATACACAATAAATAGATATTTTCCGATTCACACATGGTGTATAGAAAATGTATAATATGTATAATATGCAGTGCCGTAACCAGGGCGGTGCCGTCGGTGCCCTCGCACCGGGCGCAAGCTTTAGGTGGGCGCAATCAAGATGAGAAAAGTTTTGATAAAAATAAAAAAAATTTTTGAAAAAAATTTGTAAAACAAATATATTTAAATAAATATTTTAAAAGTGACATATCAGCAACATTTTTTTGAAATTCAAAATTTGAAAAGCCCAAATATCCAACCACTGTATGAAATCGTCCCACTGCGCATGCCTTCATAGAGCTTAAATTTATAGAAAGGGCGCTGTTGCCGCATTAGTTCCGCGAACGCCACTACGCGGCTAGATAATTGAGGCGCAATTCACGTGAAAAACATCTCGAATCGCTTATGAGGCGCACCGCTGAGTAGCTTGATCTCGATGAAACATAGATTCTCCGAGTCACCGTCAGCGTCATAATAGGTAGCACCGATTGTTTCTGCCTTTTACGTCGATATATCTTATCTTAATACTTCTTATGTTATTACCTTCTTATCTTATTCTTTTATATTATTCTTCGAATAAATATAAAGATATTAAGTATAACTTATCAAACAATTTGCAATATTTGAATTTTGCTTGAATTACTTTAGTTTCATTTGCTTTAAATTAGACTACATAATTATTCTATAATGCCTCCTAAACGTCCATCTGGGGCTGAATTCCGAAAGAGGAAGCGAGATAAAGAAAATGAGGATAAAAAAATGTCAAAAGTTTTGATTAGCTGGACAAAAGCCGATCTGAATGTATCCGAAAATTGTCCAAGCAATTCTCACATAGATGATATAAAAACTAGCGATATAGTAGATGAAATATGTCAAGAACCAAAACCTACCACATCACATCATGACCAAACGGACGAGATCGAATCTTTAGATACAACTAATTCAGATTTAGATTTTATTTTGCAAGATGGAATTCTTGAAATCCCCAAAGCTTTGCAACCAAATAATACATCCATCTCTCTTGACAGAAATGATCCAGAGTCATGGTTCCCGTTGAATGATTCTATTCGTAGTTTTCTTATAGAACAAGGTCCTGACCAAGGAAAAGAATCAAACTTTTCTCTTTCGGAAACTACTAATAACAGAAAATTTAGTAAGGAATGGTTTCGAAAAAAACTTGCCAACGGTCAATTTATAGAACGAATGTGGTTAATTTACAGTAAAAAAAAAGAGGCAATATTTTGTTTTCCTTGTATTCTTTTTAATTCATCACGACCATTAAATCCCGCAATATCATCACTTACTAATCCAGCGCGAGGTTTTAACGACTGGCGACATTTAAGTCCTAGAATTCCTGACCATGAGAATTCAGCCCTTCATCGTGAAAACTATATTAAATGGAAAACAATGGAAAAGAATTTACGATCTAAATCTTCAATTGATGCCTCCCTTCAAATGGCAATAGATCGAGAAAAGGAAAAATGGCGACATACATTAAGAGTCCATATTGATGTCATTATGTTTTGTGCAGAGAATAATTTGGCTCTAAGAGGATCTAATGAAAAAATAGGTGAACCAGGTTCAGGAATATTTTTAAGTGCTGTTAATATGATAGCAAAATATAATCCAAAGTTAAAGGCTCATATCGATACTCATAAAAAAGGAAGTACATTTTATTTCTCTCCGTTAATCCAAAACGAATTAATTGAATTTATGGGAACTGCAGTTAAAACACAAATTATTGAAGAAGTAAAAGTCGCTAAATATTTTTCTATTCTATTTGATTGTACCCCGGACGTATCACATCAAGAACAAATGTCTCAAATTTTAAGATATGTAAAAATTTTTAATGAAAAGGTCAGCATAGAACGTTTTATAGACTTTATTCACTCTCATGAAAAAACAGGTGACGGGTTAGTCAATGAAATTTTACAAAAATTAAAAGCGGACAAATTAGATATTGCAAATGTTCGAGGGCAGGGTTATGACAGTGGAACTAATATGAGTGGAAAATACAACGGCGTACAAGCTAAAATTCAAAAAATCAATGAATACGCTCGATTTGTACCATGTGCAGCACATAGTTTAAATCTAGCTGGTGTACATGCTGCTAGTGTTACATCAGATATGGTAACGTTTTTTGGCATTGTCCAAAAATTATTTACGTTTTTTTCTGGGTCGACAATACGTTGGGAAGTTTTAATGAAAAATATTAATGTATCTTTGAAATGTCACGCTGATACTAGATGGTCGTCTAAAGCAAAAGCAGTAAATGCTCTATATACTCAACTCCCACAAGTTGTTTCCGCTTTAAATGTTTTGATTTCTGGTACTTTTAGTGCAGAAACTATTGCAACAGCTAAACTTCTTTTAATAAGCATAGATTTTAAATTTGTGTGTATATTGGACGTATGGGCACGAATTTTGACAGCCATTGATAGAGTGAATCGAAGTTTACAATTAAAAAATATCACTGTAGACAAGAGTGCAAAAATGATACATGGATTGACAAAACAGATTCAAAACTTCAGAGATGAAAATTTTGAGAAAATCTTTCATGAAGCGCTTAAAATTAGTGAAAAAATAGAAATAGAGGGTGATTTTACAGAGAAAAGAAGACGAGTAAAAAAACAGGATACATCTTACGATATAACACCTAAAGAAAATTTTAAAATAAAAATGTTTCAAGTAATAGACACTTTAATAACTCATTTCCAATGGAGATTCGAAAAGCTTAATAATATTGCTGCAGATTTTAATTTTTTATCTATTCAGAGTTTAAAGAACATAACCACCGAAAATCTGAAAAAACAAGCGGCAGATTTAGCACTTAAATACGAAAATGACATAAATCGAGCAGAATTTTTAAGCGAATTAGAAACTTTGAAATTTCAAGCGCATACACTTTTTGCTGACTCTGAATCTACAAATTCTTTAGATTTGCTTCAAGCACTTCATCAATGTTCATTAGTGGAGACTTGTCCAAATGTCGATATAGCTTTAAGAATATTTTTAACGCTACCTGTTACCATAGCTTCATGCGAACGAAGTTTTAGTAAATTAAAACTTATAAAAACGTATTTAAGGTCCTCTATGGGGCAATGCAGACTAACAAATTTGGGCATTTTGTCTATAGAGAACTCTATTGCAAGGCAACTTAATTATGAGGATATTATTAACGAGTTTGCATTACGTAAAGCTCGTAAAGTTACCTTGTAAAATAATTTATACTTTTTCCTTTTTCATATTTATTGTTCTTTTGTTTTGTCTTAATATTTTATTATTTGTTGTACTAAAAATTCTTTATTTAGTTTAAGGATATTTAGTCATAGATATTGATTATTCATGTGCTTGTTTCGATGTTCATACTTTAAAGCATGGTTATGATTAATTAATTTTTTTCATTTCTTTATTTAATTATAATATATAATGAAAAATGATAATAATGATAAATATGATAACAAATGATAATAAATAAAAATAAATATAATTTAAAAAAAATAAAAAATAAAAAAGTAAAATTTAAAAAAAATAATAAAATAAAAAATAATAAAAAATATATTTACTTGTAGCAAATAAACGTTTCTTTTTCAGTTCTAAAGTTTAGTTTTTTTTATAAATATTTAGCAAGAGGGGGCGCAAAATGTTGAGCTCGCACTGGGTGCAATGCAGACTCGTTACGGCACTGATAATATGTGAACTATATACATTTCTCGTCACTTCATGCGCATCATGTGTGAATCGGAAAATACCCAATGTTACGTTTCAAAACATAAAAACATAAGGTATCATCCCAAACATGCGTGATAGCTCGATATTTATATCTTGAAATGTAAGTAATATTGATTCTATATACGTATTGAAGAGAATTTGACTTATTTAATTTAGCTTCTTCAGTTATTTTCATATTAAATTACAAATTAAATAGTTATAAAAATAATGTTAATAAATAAAGATTTATTAAAATTGATATTCAAAATAATATGTATAAATTGAATAAAATGTATTAATTAAATAGTTATAAAAATAATAAATTATATATATATATATATATATATATATATACAGGGTGACCCATTTTAACTTAGGCAGCCAAATAACTCGAAAAATAAGCACACTACGAAAAAATGGTTAGAATCAAAATTTCGTCATTTCAAGGGGGACATACAATGACGTTAAAATCAGCCCCCCCACCCCTCCCCCTGGGCGGAGAGGTGGGGCAAGTTTGAAATCTTAAATGGAACCCCCTATTTTTCATTGCATATTCTTGTAGCTTATCTCATAGTTGTTTCTAAGAAAAAATATGTAATTTGCAATTAACAATTCCATATTTTTTCTTAAAAACAACTGTATGTTTTCTTTACACCAATTGATTCCTCTCATTATTTTGTACATAAAAGTATGAAGGTAAGATAATCGAAAAATGAATGGTTTACTAGATATTTTATGGTTTATGTAAAATTAAGAAATTATTTCAAGCCTTATAACTCAAAAAGTACTTAATAAAAAGGTACTTAATTATAGTGTTTTGGAAAGCTCTCGAGATAAGCTACAAGAATATGCAATGAAAAATAGGGGGTTCCATTTAAGATTTCAAACTTGCCCCCCCCTCCCCGCCCAGGGGGAGGGGTGGGGGGGCTGATTTTAACGTCATTGTACGTCCCCCTCGAAATGACGAAATTTTGATTGTAAGCATTTTTTCGTAGTGTGCTTATTTTTCGAGTTATTTGGCTGCCTAAGTTAAAATGGGTCACCCTGTATATATATACAGGGTGGGGCATTTATCTTGAGACAAGATAATATCTCGATTGGAGTCGATTATTTTGAAAAAAGTTTTAGACAAAAGTTGTAGGGCATTAAAGAGGCTATCGAAAGGTCCATATTACAACTTCCGGTCTAGACCGGAAGTGGCGTTTTTTGATCAGAATTCGTTTTTTTAAATGGAAACACCCATTTTTTGCCGCGGATTTCGATTGGAAATCGAAAAAAAAAATACTTTTTGTTCTTATTATTTTTTCGATTTAACCCATATTTTGGCCATAAAAAACAAAAAAACACAAAAATCTTGAGATAACGGAGTACCTTATTGGAATCCCTTTTTTAATTTTAAGGTTGAAAAACTGTACAACTATTAACTACTTTTAGCACTACCCAGGAATAACGACGTGGACGTAGTAGTTTTTTATCCCCTTTGGGGTGCTTGTTTTAGGTGAGTCCCCTTGCCTCTCACAATTTGGTATGATTGTCTTATCTGTTTGAAATTAATTTAATTTAATAAGTGCTCAAATTGGCGACCTTCGACTTCAATGCACTTATTGATCCGAACTTCCATAGATCGTACACAACTGCGGAGTACATCAGGTGATATTTTGGCACAAGCATTTCGGATTCGTTGCATCATATTTTCACGAGATGATGGCACTTCTTTGTAAACTTCGCTCTTTATGTAACCCCATAAATAAAAGTCTGGAGACGTAAGGTCTGGAGATCTTGCTGGTCAATTTACTGGACCCCCTCTACCGATCCAGCGTCCATTGAATTCGCGATCCAAAACTTCACGAGCAGTTCGGGAGTAATGCGATGGACATCCATCGTGTTGAAACCACATTTGTTGTCTTACATTTAAGGGTACGTCCTCAAGTAAAAGCGGAAGTTGATTTTGTAAAAAATTACGATATGTTTCGCCGTTTAAATTGCCTTCAATGAAGTATGGACCTACTATCTTGTCACCAACTATTCCACACCAAACGTTCACAGACCATTGACGCTGATGCTCAACTTCACGTAACCAATGTGGATTTTAAATACTCCAGTAGTGCATGTTATGTCTATTAACCGTGCCGTGGTTCGTAAAAGAAGACTCGTCTGAAAATAGGACTTTAGCAAAGAAATTAGGATCTTGTTGTATTTGTTGACATGCCCATTGGCAAAAGATAACTCGGTTCTGAAAATCATTATCATGAAGTTCTTGGTGCAACGAAATGTGATAGGGATGATATTTATAACGTTTTAATATCCTGCCTACACTACGTCGCGAAATTCCAGAATCGCGTGCAATTTGTCGAGTACTGACATGAGGGTCAACATTTACTGCAGCTAATACAGCAATTTCATTGTCAGTTCCAGTAACTAGGTTTCGACGGGCTCTTTTTCTCTTAGACACACTTCCCTCTTGTAGAAATTGTGTAACAACCCGATAAAAAGATGCTCGAGATCGCACGTTATCCGGAAAACGTTCAGCATAAAGTGTAACGGCATCGTCAACATTTCTACCACATTCACCATAAATAAGAATCATTTCTATCTTCTCTTCTACAGAAACAGCCTCCATTTTAAAAAAAGTTTTGCACTGACAAAATTTGAAAAGATAATCTGATTTCAGAAATAAATTAGGATAAATGAAATGGGGTAAATATCCCCTATATTAAATTTAAAAACTCACGAAAAAAGAAAACGAAAATACAAAAAAATGTCAATTATGCCTTTTCAAAGTAATCCGTTAAATCTTTTTCTAGTTTATTAAGTTTAGATTAAAAATCACCACCCCATGAAAAAGTAGTCTGTACTTTACATGTGATATATGCTATCCAAAGTGTTTTGGCCTCCTGGACACAACCCCAACAAAGTACTCCGTTA
Organism: Camponotus floridanus; assembly: GCF_003227725.1. Taxonomy (NCBI): domain Eukaryota; kingdom Metazoa; phylum Arthropoda; class Insecta; order Hymenoptera; family Formicidae; genus Camponotus; species Camponotus floridanus. Next base: position 76,064 of record NW_020229480.1, on the reverse strand, counting down.
TCTCAAAATTTTTGTGTTTTTTTGTTTTTTATGGCCAAAATATGGGTTAAATCGAAAAAATAATAAGAACAAAAAATATTTTTCTTTCGATTTCCAATCGAAATCCGCGGCAAAAAATGGGTGTTTCCCTTTAAAAAACGAATTCTGATCAAAAAACGCCACTTCTGGTCTTGACCGGAAGTTGTAATATGGACCTTTCGATAGCCTCTTTAATGCCCTACAACTTTTGTCTAAAACTTTTTTCAAAATAATCGACTCCAATCGAGATATTNACGGGCACTTGTGGAACGCATGGTAGCTGTAACATAATAAATGAATAAACTTATTAAAATACAACATTTACCAATTACATCACACTAATTTTAACAGAGCGTAGTAAAATAAACGAGCTTTTGCTTATTTCTTTTCATATGATTGGAAATAAATGTGAAATTCCTCGTAGGTTATACGCGATTGCGTCTTGCGCAACGTTGCGTCATTCAACCCTATCTCATCGCGTCTGATACACGTTTAATGTTAATATTAAGATATTTATGAAATACATATTTAATTTATTATAATATTACACAACAATCCGGTTTAAAATAAGTTCAATGTTGTGCGCAGTGTTATATTAAAGTTATCTTTCCTTATATATCCGTATTCTCGATACTTCACGGAACTATGAAAAAATGAATAGTGGAATATATACACTTATTAAATTGAAGTTGAGTCACTCTGTTTCTTTATATATTACAACCCTTTTATATTACTGATAATTTGTACTCACTTACTAACACGTAGTTTATCGCTTAACTGATATATATATTTCATCTAACTGGGCGCTTCAATTAATTCGTTTTAATGCCTGTGTCAATGGAGCTCGATGTACTAACTTCTTAAAATACAAGAAGTTGGATTGGCCTGAGAATTACGAACCCTTATATTGTGGGTTTCTATTTCTTTTCTTTTATTTTTTTTTTTTCGCATGAGTATGTATAGTATTTCTTGAGAAAGTTTTCTTTCCATTTACTTAGTTATCGATGCACAGATTTTTAAAGTTGTAGCAATTAGATGGTGAATTATCAACGTATAAAAATTTCGCGTAACATGTGAAAGTAATAACACGGATCAACACAAAAAAATCTGCGTGTATAAGGTAGGATTACCCGCCAGCACCGTAGTCCTAAACTCGTGTAGGGTTTCCCTATCCTCGATGCCCGTCAATATGCAGCGCATCAATTAAAAGGATTAAATATTGCTAGGTGAGCACACCAATTTAGAGACAAAAAACATCCCTGGAATTTCAAATTAAATTAGAATTAATTAATAAGTTATCGGTTTTAGGTATCTGATATTCAAGGGTCAATTCGTATCAAAACCACTTCCTGAATAAAAAATGGGAAACATATCACGGCATACAAAGTGACACTGCTAAGGCATTTGCTAAAACATCTCATCTCCTCAATAGTCTCCTTAAAGATGTGCGACGCACAACCACAACCCGACGGTATAAACGTAGTGCCAGAGGTGTTATAATATTTACAATATTTATAACACCGTGATATATAAATAGTGATATTATTTTCGGTTATAGAACACTAGTGCGCCAACATCACCAATCCCTATTAAGACCACCAAACGTTGTCTCCGTGGCAAGCAAATAGAAGTCTATAGCATAGATCTGACCAAAGGAGATTTAGAAAACCTCACTACTGCCGAGATAACTCTCGAGAAATGCAAACCAATTACACACCGTAATGTGGGCGAGCAGGGTCCAAGTGGGAAAACGGTGAGCACAAATTATTATCCTCCGCTTTACACAATCCACGTTCTCGCAACCCTACTGCTATCTTACCCTATCCTCAATTTACATAGGACTCAACACCGAACCAGAGGTCTCAAGGAGAAGAGCTAGCCACTATCAACAAGGGAGACAAAACCTCTCCACCCCGTGTCACCGAAGAACCACCAGGAAGCGAGGAGGAATCCAGAATTCAGGTGCGGTTCGTCAAATCTCGTAGCACTGCGAGCATAAAAGTGTCTCAGTGCAAAGTCACCGTAATAGAGGTATTCAAACGTAATATAAGACTCTGTAAAGTTACAGGGCTCAGTTCAAATGATCCGAATACGTACCCTGCCAGCACTATACGTGACAGAGACGTGCTATCTTGGTCACAAAGTCACAAAAATATGATACGTCTTTCGCACGTTACCGCAACGTAACGTACAAATAAAATTTAATTAGCTATTTATCTGATTTCCTGTAGTTTATAATTGTTACTTTGAAAATGCTCGCGAGCGATTCCGGCGGTAAAATGTGGAAAGTGAAAGGCCGTCAGTGAAAAGAACGGTTGACTCTGAATGACAAAGACAGACTTTATTAAAGTCAAAATTAAAAGGTTACAAGTGTCCAGTGCGGTGATGACGCCACAATGTGAAGAGACGAGCAGTGCAATGAAGCGAAGCGGTCGCCGTGCGCGGATTCGCGAGAATACGTGCGGGAAATCAAAGTCCGAAAGAGATAGCGGTCGTCGTGTGCGGTTTGATCTGCGGATTTGCCGAAAGAATAGAGAAATGTCCAAAAGAATAGCGGTCGTTTGAATATAGCGGTGTAACAAGCGGTCGAATAATGAGTACGGAGCGTAAAGTGCGAGACTTCTCCGTGCCCTCTCGCTGGGCTCATTATATACCAGGCGGATTTTGGGCCCCGTTGCGACGTGGCCCAATTAACTTCAAAATTTGGCGGTGACCTCATGGCGCCGCGCATAATTGGCCGCCGATGAGGTCAGGAAATAGCGTTGCGGCGTTTGCCATGCGCACGACCTTTTTCGATCAGCTGATTGGCCATCAGCTGATCGTGACGTATGGGCGCGCATGCCCGACTGTTGCGCGGATTTTGGCGGCGGTTGACAATGTTATTGTCAATTGTTTTTACCGAGCGTTTCTTTGGCACCGAAAAAAATGAGAGACAACTCGAACGGTCGGGTTTTTTGCCGAAAATAGAATTTCGAGACGTTTCTCGATTCCCGTTGAATTCGGATTTTATAATAGATAAATGCGGATGTTGTTTCTTCGAATTTTTAGACCGCGACAATAATTACGGATTTCGAACATCCCGCCCGCCTCGTCATTACATGACGAAATTTGGGAGTGTGTGCGGATGCGGACAGGTGTCGCGTACTGTGCCATTGACGAGCTATCGATCGTGATGTATGAATGGAATGTGTGACGTAATGAGAAGACACGTGTCGAACAGTTTCGATTAATCTTTCGCGAGAATAAGTAATGCGGTATGGAGTGAAATTTTTACAGTGATGAAAGGAATGAAAAATCGTACATTGTGAAGTGCAATGATCGACGAAGGCTCCCGCAACGATAGTGAGTGAGTGATAGTGAGTGAGTGATAGTGAGTGAGTGATAATGAAAGTACACGGTGAAATCGCGGAGCGTGCGACAGACAGCTGACATAGAAAATATACATTATATACAAGCGCCGGGAAGCTCCTTATATTACATATGTACAAAGAAGCGCGAAAACGCTACGCAGGGAGAATAACGTTTGAGACTGCTACTCGTCCGCGGGCGTGTGGGCCTCCTTGACTCCCGGCAGGAGGACGAGCTTTACAATCGGCCGGACGAGTTCCGACGTGGACGTTCGGACGGTCACCACGCGGACAGTGCCGTCGCTTCCTGGGTGCAACCGGATGATACGCGCGAGAGGCCATCGGGCAGGTGGAGTTGACTCCGAGCGGATGAGGCACAAAGCTCCGACCTCCGGAGCGAGCTCGGCCTTGAGCCATTTTGGACGGGGTGCCAAGGCGTGGATGTACTCCTGGGACCATCGCTGCCAGAAGTGGTCGCGCATTCGCTGGAGGAGTTGCCACCGCGACAACATACTTGGTGAACGTTCGGCCGATGAAGGCTCTGGAATCGCCAGCAGAGGGGCGCCTATAAGAAGATGTCCTGGAGTCAGTGCGGACAGGTCGTCCGGATCGTCAGATAAGGCCTGCAACGGACGAGAGTTCAGACAAGCTTCGATTTGAGCCAGAAGAGTACTCATCTCCTCGAAGGTAAGCGTAGCTTCTCCTATCACCCGTCGCAGGTGATGTTTCGTCGACTTCACCGCCGCCTCCCAGAGTCCTCCAAAGTGCGGGGCGCTAGGCGGGTTGAAGCGCCAGGATATACCCTCTTTGGTGACTGCCTGAGAGATTCGACGGCCGTCGGGAGAAGATGCTCGGAAAAGTTCTCGGAGTTGTCTGTCTGCTCCGATAAAGTTCGTCCCGCAGTCTGAGTACATTTCCTCGCACAGTCCACGGCGGGAAACGAACCTGCGGAAGGCGGCGAGAAAAGCGTCTGAGGAGTAGTCAGACGCTACTTCAAGGTGGATCGCTCTGGAACAAAGGCAAACGAATACAGCTATGAACGCCTTATGCGCTCGATGTCCACGTCCTTTGGATGTACGGATGAATATCGGGCCAGCGTAATCGACTCCCGTTCTCAGGAAGGGACGAGCAGGAGTAACTCGCTCTCGAGGGAGGTCGCCCATGAGAGGCTGCGGAGTGCTGGCTCGCCAGCGGGTGCAAGTCACGCATCGGTGCAGGATCCGCTTGACCACGGCTCGACCCTGCGGAACCCAGAAGCGGAGGCGGAGGAGCCCCAGAGTGAGCTGCGTGCCTCCATGCAGCGTCCGGCGGTGGCAGGATTCCACCATGAGCTTAGTGAGCCATGAAGTGGGCGGTGCTATCATGGGGTGTCGTTCATCGAAGGTCAGTATGGCGTGTTTCAGGCGACCACCGACACGCAGGACTCCCTTGTCGTCGATGAAGGGGTGCAGCCTGGCCAGGTGACTGCCGTGAGGCATTGAGCGAGACTCACGTACGGCGGCGAGCTCGGCAGGGTAGTGGACTCCCTGGACGACCCTGAGCCAACGGAGTAGAGCGGAGTCGAGTTCGTCCGGGAGCAGTGCAGTGCTGGGAGAACGGCGAGGAGTTCGGCGCCAACGAAGGCACCAGGCAGAGACACGTAAGAGTCTATGCAGCGTTGAGAACTGGAGGAGGATTTCCGGCTCCGGTCTGTCCTTGCTGGTGGCGACTAATACCGTCATTCTCTTTTCAGGAACGTTTTCCATCGATGTCTGGTCGTGGCTGTCCGGCCATAGCGACTGACCCTTGAGCAGCCAGGCCGGGCCATTCCACCAGAGGGAGTGGTTCAACAGGTCCCTCGGTGCGATCCCTCTGGACGCACAATCGGCGGGATTCTCTTGGCCAGGCACGTGCCTCCATTGAGCTTCGGGGAGCCGCTGCTGGATCAGTGACACTCGGTTGGCCACGTAGGTTTTCCACCGAGACGCGTGGCCCTTGATCCAGTGAAGGACGACTCGGGAGTCGGACCAGAGATATACGGGCGCCGATGGTAGGTCGAGTGAAGACCGGAGGTGCCGTACAAGACCCGTCAGCAAGGATGCAGCGCAAAGTTCTAGCCGTGGGAGCGTCACGGGTTTTATTGGCGCGACCTTGCTTTTAGCCGCCAGCAGGTGAATGGACGTCTCGTCGGCACTCTTCACGCGAAGGTAGACGACCGCCGCGAAACCACGCTCGGACGCGTCGGCGAATCCGTGGATTTCGATCTACGTGCCCTGGTGGACAGTGCCCAGCCAGCGCCTTATTCGGAGGCGCTCCAGTAAATGGAGTTCGGAGAGGAGGCGCCGCCAGGACTGCGCGTCCTCAATTGGGAGCGGAGTGTCCCAATCCAGCCCTTTCAACCACGCTGATTGGATCAGTATCTTGGCACGGATAATAACAGGGGCGAGCCACCCCAAGGGATCGAATAACCGCGCCGTTTCCGCTAGGACTTGCCTCTTCGTGTACCCCCCAGAGGCTCGAGGCCGGATCGCGAAAGAGAATTCGTCACTGGCGGGATGCCAGCGCAGGCCTAAGGTGGAGTGCACCTCGTTCTCCCAGGAGTGGTGCGCCTGCTGGAGTCGATGATCCGGAGGAACTCCCTCCAGGATTGTCTCGCTATTGGCGGCCCATTTCCGCAGCGGAAACCCGCCCGCCGTGCAAAGCTCTCGGAGTTCCGTCTGCAAGGCGACCGCATCGTGCAAGGTGTCTGATCCCGTAATTACATCATCCATGTAACAGTCACGGCGCAGAGCGGCTGCCCCCTTCGGGCCCCGCGCTTCTTCGTCGGCTGCTAATTGGCGAAGTGTGCGGACGGCGAGGAACGGAGCGCAGGCGAGCCCGTAGGTCACGGTGTTCAGCTCGAATTCTTGGACCTTGTCGGAAGCCCCTGAGTGCCAGAGTATCCGCTGGAAGCGGCGATCTTCCGGATGGACGAGTATTTGCCGGAACATCTTTTCGATATCGGTGACGAATACGAAGCGGTGCCGGCGCCAGCGGAGAAGGACGTCAGCTAATGCTGGCAGTAAGTTGGCGCCGATAAACAGATGCTGGTTGAGGGAGTCTCCGGAGCTGGTGCGTTGTGACCCGTTGAAGACAACGCGGAGCTTAGTACTGGAGCTGGACTGGCGGAGGATTCCATGGTGAGGCAAGTAACATTCAGCGTTGCCGACCGTATGCACAGGACTCATATGTTTCAGGTCCTCATATTCCTGCATGAATTCTCGATACCGAACTCCGAATTCAGGATCTTTCTTGCACCGACGATCCATAGCGTTCAAGAGGCTTCCGGCTGGTTTTCGCGTCTCATCCAGTGACGTTGGCAGGGAAGAAAATGGGAGACGTACGACGTATCTTCCTGAGGCTGTCCGCTGGTGAGTAAGAGTGAAGAAGGTTTCACACTCCTCTTCCTCTGGCGTGGGTGCAACCGGGGGAGACGATTCTCTCTCCTGTTCCCAAAAGTTGTGCACAAGCTGATTTAATTCTTGATCCACAGTGCACTGCAGGGAGCTGCGGAGACCTTGGAAGGACGCCGAGCGGGACCCTCCTGACAGAATCCATCCCAAGGCAGTTTTTTGGGCGAGGGGTTCTTGGGGACCACCCTTGCGAAGGCCGACTTCCAGGATGATCGAGTAAACTTCGGCGCCCAACAATAACTCGACCGGGTCGCGCTCCTGATACCTGGGGTCGGCGAGTTCAAGACCACGGGCATGAGGCCAGGAGGCGAGGTTGGTTACCGCCGGACCCTGATACGCCGACAGGCGGGGTAGCACGAAGGCGACGGCCTTAAGCTTGGCTCCTGTGATCGGCGAGGAGAGATCGAGCGACACCCTGCCGCGGGTTGACCCGGATCGAGCTCCGCCGATGCCGATGATTGACACTGAGGAGCTGGAGCGGGGAAGCCTCAGGCGCTGGACCAGCGCCTCGGAGATGATTGACACCTCGGAGCCTTGATCGAGCATCGCTCGAACTGGATGAAGATCCCCGGAGCGATCAGTGATGTGCACACGGGCGGTCGCGAGGAGGATCGCCTTGCGGTCAGATGCGGAGTGCATCGCGGATAGAGCGGTTGCTTCGTTGGACGAGGACGAAACATACGCGTCGTGCAGCGTAGTGTGGTGCTTGTTCTTGCACGTCAGACAGGTCCTTACAGACTGACATTTGGAAATTAAGTGATTCCCGAGGCAGTTATAGCACAGTCTGCCCTGTTCCACAAAGGACCTTCGGTCAATCGCAGGCTTGGCCTTGAATTCGTTACAGTGCATGAGCGCGTGCTTTCCCTGACACAGTGCGCACTTCAAGTGGTCGGATCCGGTCTTCGCGTGGTGGGCCTTTGCGGTTCGCGACGGACTTTCGGAGCTCTTCAGCGGTGATCTCGGCTTGGCGGCATTTAGTGTAAGAATGCGCTTGGCGATGAAGTCGACAAGAGTGTCGTGATCCGGCGGATCAGCGGAGTCGCAGGTAGAGGACTCCCATTCCATCCGTGTACGCGAGTCAAAAAGCTCGATAGCGAGGAAATTAAGGAGATCCATGCCATGGGAGTTGATGGGCCTCCCTATACTCTCCTGTGCGTTTACCGCGGTCGTAACGGCGTTATGGATGCGACCGAGTTCCTCCGCGGATTCGCATTTCATTTTGGGAACCGAGGTGAACGCAGCGAAATTAGAACGGATGAGCTCTCTTTTATTCTCGAAGTGTTTGCACAGAACCGACCAAGCGCGATGATAATTGTCACCGGTCACTGTTAATGACTTGATTAATTTTTCAGCGGCCCCTTTGACGCAAGACCGGAGGTAGTGAAAACGCTCGATGTCGGAGACTGACGCATTCCCCCCGATAACCGATAGGAAGAGATCGCGGAAGGACGGCCACTCCTCGTACGATCCCGAAAACGTCGGAAGCTTGATGCGTGGCAGCGAGGTTTTAGGAGCCTGTTCCTGATTCGGCTCGCCTTTAGCCTCAACGGACGCCTCGCCCTTGAGCTTTTCCGCGTAGCCGGTCAACGTGCTACGTTGCGTCACGTAAGTATTCTCCGCGACTTCGATAAAATTGGATACAGCGTACTCACTGTCCTGATACCGGTCTTTCAGCGCTGCTCGAACGAGCTCATGCTGGGCCTCCATTTTCTGCCAGAGGTTGTCCAGGATACTGATGCGGGCTTGGATGGCGTCGCGGGTGATGTTGCTCACGCCCATCTTCCGAAGATTGTCCACGGCGCGGGAGATCCGACCGTGGATGTCGTGCTGTGCCTCCAGCAATACCTTAACGTCTGTACTCATGCTCAATGTTCTTCTTGTGTTTTCAGAGTTCACTGCACGCCACAAACTGCACGACACTGAGAGGATCACTCACGAAACAGCGGACGCGGATGATGATAATACTCCGGCTCGAAGGACCAGAAATGCTCGCGAGCGATTCCGGCGGTAAAATGTGGAAAGTGAAAGATTGACGACAAGAAGCGCGTTGTCAAGAGGTTGTTGACAGCAGCGTCTGTCATTTGAGTTCGGTTCCTACGGTTTTGTTTTGGGGGCTCGTCCGAGATAGAACGGACTCCGCGGTAATTCCTTCCGAGCAACGTTTCTGTGCCAAAAAGACGGAGAGATGGCTACCAATTTCGAGCTGCAAGAACCAGCGACAGACGTCTCTACGCGCAAGAGGATCCGTGCGGCGACCCCGCTTCCTTCTTCGGGACCGTCGTTGGAGGCGACCACGCTCCAGGCTGCGATGCGGGAGATCCGCGAGCTGCGAGAGGAGCGTCGGCAAATGCGCGCTGAATTCGAGGCGCAGCTCTGGGAGAGGGACGGCAAGCTCCGTCGTCTGGAGGAGAGCCTACAGCGAGAGCGTCAACCACTCCACCTTCCGCGAGCGTCAACCACTCCTTAGCTCCACAGCTAAGTCCTTCCAATAATAGAGCGCGCGACGCGGACTTACATTCACTCGAGCTCGGTTTTAAACTCAAACCCGACAACTACGACGGAAGTGCTCCCTTGCACGAATTTTTTGAATTCGAATTGATTGCGCGAGCTAACAGATGGAATGATTCCCACAAGACGGTAGCTCTAGCAGCTTGTCTAAGGGATAAAGCGCGTTTAGTTTTAGACGGGATATTTGAAATCGAGAATTTGAAATTCGAGGATTTAAAGTCGAAATTGGAATTACGATTTCAGGAGGGGCATTTGGTTCAGTCTTTTTATTCTCAATTCACTAATAGAAAACAGAAAATTTCGGAGGATTTGGCTATCCTGGGCGCGGATTTAGAAAGATTATCTCGACTCGCTTACCCCGAATGCTCCCACGAGATGAGGGATAAAATTGCTTGCGCGCAATTCATAGCCGCGTTGACGGACGGCTTTCTTAAGAGAACTTTACAGTTGGAAAATATTTCTTCCTTAAAAGTCGCGGTAGAAAGAGCGATGGCTGTGAAAGTCATCCAAGAAAATAGCTTTCCCAAGAACAAATTTAATAAATTGAATAGCAGATTTAATAACAAATTCGGCGGACAAAAGATTGGGGAGGTGAAAACAAACGAAAACGGTAAAGGGAGGTTAGAAAATAAGAATAATAGATTTCGGAAGAACAGCTTTGACTCGAAAAAGGAGTGTTGGCATTGCGGCGCTGAGGGGCACTTCCGATCAGAATGCCCGTCCTATGAGGAAAACAAGAATTAGTCGAACTTTTCGGGGCGGGTTCGATGGGGGGAATAAATGCCCCAGATGAAAAATATTTTAATTTAGGTAGGATTAAAGAAAATTCGTTTTTGTTTTGTTATAAAGGTTCGGTTGATCATAATAGCTGTAATTTTAAAATTGACACGGGCTCCGATGTCTCAGTTTTAAATAAAAACCTGGTTAAAGTGCCAGGACGGCGGTACGAGGTTAGGGGAAGCTTTATTAGATACCCGACGGGAGAGGTTGTTCCGGTTCTTTTTAGAGTCATTGTTTAAGTTAAATTAGGGAAGTTTTCTTTATACGTTTCGATGCTAGTTGCAGATATTTCAGATGATTGTATATTGGGAGTTGATTTCCTTCTAAAGCTGAATTTGAAAAAAATTTTCGATCCTTTTTTTGGTTATCCAGAAAAGGCCCTTGAATTCCTCTGTAAACGAATAATTTCAGAAGTCCCGTGTTCTTTGAAAACTTTATTTGAAGAAAATTCTAAAGACCTAAATTCTGTCCAAAAGGATCTTTTTGTTGAATTCCTGAGGGAATTCCAAGATATATTTTCAGAGGATTTAACTTCGGGAAATTGTGAAATTTTAGAACATGTTATTAAATTAAAAGATTTTAATCCCATCAAACAGGCTCCTCGCAGGATCCCTTTACATCTTAAAGAGGAGGTAAATCGAATAATTCGAGAAATGAAATCTCAGGATGTCATTGAGGAGTCGCAAAGCCCATGGACATCTCCTGTAGTCCTTGTAAAGAAAAAGGATGGATCATTGAGATTTTGTGTGGATTTTCGGAAATTGAATGCTGTTACCATCAAGGATTCCTATCCCCTTCCATGTATTGAGGATATTTTGGATCAGTTGTCTGGAAATTCTTGATTTTCGACCCTAGAAAAGTGGATATTGGCAGGTAAAAGTTCATCCTTTGGATAGGGAAAAGACAGCGTTTTCCGTAGGAAATGGATTATGGCAATTCAAGGTAATGCCTTTCGGTTTATGTAATGCTCCAGCAACCTTTGAGCGTTTAATGGAAAAAGTGCTGCAGAACATCCTGTTTAAAATTTATTTAGTATATCTGGACGATATTATTGTTTTCAATAAAACTTTCGAAGAGATGCTATCGAATCTAAGAGAGGTTTTTCTTCGCTTTCGTTCAGCGGGCCTGAGAATCAATCCTAAAAAGTGTTCCCTCTTTGGTAGAAGGGTGAAGTATTTGGGACATGTTGTTTCTGGACAAGGTATTGCTACGGACCCCGAGAAAATTTCGACGGTAGAAAATTGGCCTATTCCTCAGAATAAAAAGCAAGTTCGTAGTTTTCTGGGATTTTATTCCTACTATAGGAAATTCGTTAAAGGTTTTTCTTTGATAGCAAAACCTCTGTTTTTGCTTACTGAAAATCAATATAAATTTGAATGGACCCAGGTGTGTCAGGAAGCATTCCAGGAGTTGAAGTGTAAGTTGATCTCTTCACCGATCCTTTCTTTTCCCACTCAGCTTGGAGAGTTCATTCTAGATACTGATGCTTCGAATCATGGAATTGGAGCAGTTTTATCTCAGATTCAGGACGGTTCGGAGAAGGTGATTGCGTATTATAGCCGAGTCCTTAGTAAAGCTGAAAAGAATTACTGTGTGACCCGTCGAGAACTTTTGGCCATTGTAGAATCGCTCAAATCTTTTCATCATTATTTATATGGAAGGAAGTTCCTGATTCGTACACATCATATTTCTTTCTCTTCGCTGGTTAATGTCTTTTAAAGATCTGGAGGGTCAGCTAGCCCGGTGGCTTGAAAGATTACAACAATTTGAGTTTGAGATAATCCATCGAAAGGGGCGTCTGCATCAAAATGCTGATGGATTGTCGAGACGACCTTGTGGGGAAAAGAGCTGTGCTTACTGTGCTAAAGCTGAGTCTAAAGAAAATTCAGTGGCCCGTATAGTCTTGGAGAAAGAAAACTTGGAGGATTGGCGCAGAAAACAATTAGAAGACCCTGTAATTTCATTATTTTTTCGAGCTAAGGAATCAGGAAGACGCCCACTTCACGAGGAAGTTTCTTTGCAAGATGTTTCGGCAAAAATTTACTGGTCGTATTGGGATTCCTTAATTTTAGAAAATGGTGTTCTTTTCAAGAGATGGGAGTCTCGGAATTTGAAATCTTTCGTTCTTCAGATTATTGTTCCCAGGAGTTGCATCAGTCGAATACTAAAACTTGCCCACGATTCTGCTACAGGCGGACATTTTGGAGAGAATAAAACACTAGATAAGATTCGGAAACGTTTCTATTGGGGTACGTGCAAACATGATGTGGAGGACTGGTGCCGTTCTTATGGAATTTGTGTAGCGAAAAAGGGTCCTTCGGAGAAGGGGAAATCTCCAATGCAAGTTTATAATGTAGGGGTTCCGTTTGAAAGGGTCCAAATGGATATTCTCGGTCCTTTTCCTACTACTTCAAATGGAAATCGATACCGTGTTGGTTACGGTCGATTGTTTCACGAAATGGGTTGAGGCTCTTCCATTAAGGAATATTAAAGCTAATATTAAAGCTAATACGGTAGCGGAGGCTTTTGTGAGTCAGATAGTTTCCCGTCATGGAGTTCCTTCGGAGATACATACCGATCAGAGTAAAAACTTTGAATCAAAGATTTTTCAGGAGGTGACACGCCAGTTAGGGATTAGGAAAACTAGGACTACTGCTTTACATCTACAGTCTAATGGACAAGTTGAACGTCATCATCAGACGATTTTAAATTATTTAGCTAAATTTGTTGCAGAGAATCAAAAAGATTGGGATAGTTGGATTCCTATGTTTTTATTGGCTCATCGATCTTCAAAACATGAGGCCACGGGTGTTTCCCCTGCGGAAATGTATTTCGCCCGTGACTTAACTTTACCTTTGGATCTACTGCGAGGAAGTCCCCCCCCCCCAGGAAGATAGGAGGGTTTCGATTGGAAGTTTGTAACGGTCGTATTTCCGGACGTTTTCTTAGCGCGGATAGATCGCCAGTGCTAGGTGTCTTTAAATGAAATACGCGGTGTGTGTGGTATAATTGCGTTTATTGCGTTTGTATGAAAGTGTGTACAGAGTCGGAGTGTGTAAATGTGTAGACGAGTGTGTGAGCGTGTGCGTGATCATAAAAGTTCGTATACAGATTGCGTGGTTCGCGTAATTAAACCGAATATTAATGCGGATTAATTTCGGCCTCGCTGTCGCACGCCGGCGGGTGTTTACTATTGCGCGAGACGGCGCGCGTTTTTGCGGCGCTTTTTCTGCGGGGAATCCCGAGATTCCGAGAATGCTTCGGTTCTCGGAATCGACGATGATTTTCGCCGTAATATTTATTTCGCGATTTAAAGTCCGCGTATAAATCGCCTATGCGCTTGAACGCGGCGGTGTTTACGCGTCCGTTTTTTAGATGCGCTCACGTAATTGCATGTGATGCATGCAACGATGTTCGGTGCGTATAACTCTGGTTTTTATTCGCGAAGGATAGATTGCGCGATGCAGCTGGATCGGTAACTCCCGATCCGGGGCGGCTCAAGCTCCACCTTCCGTGAGGGTTGCAGCTGCGGATTAGGCGGATTGCACTTTTGGCGTCAGAATCGAGAACTCTCGTTCGGAGACGGAGCACACTCCACCTCTGTCTTCAGCTCTTTCTGTGCGTTTGGTAGGATTTCTCAAGGATTGCTCTTTGGAAGCGTACTGCTTCAAGCGGATCGGAGAGATGTGATTAGAGTCAAAAATGTGGCCCTTTTTATACGGGCTAATTGCCCGCGTCGGCGCGTGACGGTATAACCCCTTCCGAACGGGTTTTCGGAAAACGGTACGGTCGGGCCCGTTCGGAGGGATTCGGGTAGGAGCCGAACGCGGGCTTTCGCCGGTCGATGGTTCGGGCCACATCGACTCTGTTCGGCGATGTTCGGCCGACTTTTGATTTTCGGCAGTTTTAAAAAGGTGGGCGCACCGCGCCCCTGCCTCTGCCCGGCGGGTGTTCTACCGGGCGGCAGCTTCCGGCGGATGTTATGCCGGGAATCGTAACGATGCACCGGAATGCATCGTTACATCACCCCCCTTCTGAAATTATTGCCCGAATTGGGGGCATTCGATCGGTTGGCTCATCGGGCATTCCTCGCGCTGGTCTGCAGATTTCTTGTCGCTCCTTGTTATTGCGGCAGACGGCGGCAATACCGGACTCTTCCGTCCCTCGTGAACCGGATAATCCATCGTCCGGTGGCGGTTCGCGCTTTGTATCTCCGTGATACGTAGACCGCGAAGTGTGGAATTTCCACGACGATTCCGGGCTCTACCTCGACGGGAATCGGTGGCGGTGTTTGCGGTCCCATCGGTCGTAGTAGAGTCGGTCGTGCGGTGTTGGCGGCCTCAGGTATTATTGGCCGGGGTGGCCGTTCGTAAGGGCGTGCTGCCCTCGCCCTTGGTGGTGGTGGCGGAGGAGCCAGGAAAGCTTCCTGCTTCCGACGATTAACGTGGTCGGACCGCTGTATGACGGTCCCGACCTTCGGTGGCCGCGCTGGTATTGGCGTGGCGATGTCCGGCGGTGCCGGCCCTGTTGCCTGGACCGGGTCGACGGTGCCTGCTTCGTACTCCCGAAGCAGGGCTTCAATAGCCTCCAGGATCGCTCGATTGCTCGCTTCCATTTCGCTCGATGGTTCGCTCGAAAGTGATCCCTTAATCGTCGCTATCTCTGGCTCGAGGTCGGTGTCTTCCTCGGGAGGAACAAAATTGTTATTGTTTTTATTGACATGCGCGGCCTTCAAATCTTGTATGTGTACATGTCTTATCCATTTCCCCCGCTTGCTCCGTAGATCCACTATAACCGGTGATATTATTTGACGGATCTCGTATGGCCCGGTGAATTTAGGCGCCAGTTTGGCGTTGTACGCTTCGCTTTTCTTCGAAAGAGGGTGGTCGCGCTTCCACACCCAATCTCCGATGCTCGGCTTCCATGCTCGGCGGCGGAGATCATAATGCAATTTTTGGCGCTGAAACGCCTGAGCGAGCTATATCTTGACTAGCTCGTAGGCCTCCACGAGCCTCTGGCGGAGGTTATCCGGGGCGTTGTGCTCCGCGGTCGGCTGGTCGGTGTCCTCTGGTCCTCGTAGCTCGCGCCCGTGATTTAGAAAGGCGGGCGTGTATCCGGTGGCGTCGTGCAGGGCCGTATTAAAAGCGAATTGGAACGCCGGGATGTGTTCGTCCCAGGCCCGGTGGTCCTTCTCCACATACTGAGTGACCATGGTTTTAATGGTCCGGTTGGTTCTCTCCACCGGATTGCAGTGTGGAGAGTAAGCCGGAGCGGTAACGTGGCGGATGTTCCACGCTCGGAGGCGTTCTTCCATTTTCTTGGATCGTAATTGGGTGCCGTTGTCCGATAGCACGGAGTTCGGTCGTCCGTGGCGCAAAATTATGCGTTCGGTGAGCGCTTTGGTGACGGCGCTCGCGGTCGCTTGGCGCAGGGGCACCAGCTCCACCCATTTCGTGAAGCGATCCTGCATCACGAAGAGCCACGTATGCCCCTGATGGGAGCGTGGTAGTGGTCCAACCAAGTCGAGAGTTACCTGCTCCCACGGTCGGCTGACGTAGGTCGCGTGCAGTGTTCCTGCCGGTCGCTGCTGCGCGACCTTGTGCGCTTGGCAATTTTTGCATGTTCGCACATAGTTCGCGATGTCGCGAAACATCCCCGGCCAATAATAAAACTCGGCAATTCGGGCGATCGTTTTGGCGATGCCCATGTGCCCGGCGGTGGGGGCGTCGTGATATCGGCGTAGGATGTCGTTTCTGGCCTCCTTGGATACGCAGAGCTTCCATTGTTCTTCTGCGGCGGTGTCCTTGAAGTTGAGGCTGTGGTAGAGGAGGCGATACAATCTACCGTCCTCTATACGGTAATCGGTGTGTGCGGTGGGGTCTTGCTGCACCCCTTCGAACTTTCGGCGGTACCAGGCGCATTCCCGGTCTTTCGCGGCGCAAGTTACCGGGTGACGCGATAGTCGGCGACACGATTAAGTACCCCGCGGCGGTACTTTACGTCGAAGTCATACTGCTGGAGCTCGAATACCCAGCGTCCGAGGCGTCCGGTCGGAGACTCTATTTTTTGTAGCCACCGTAGGGCCTGGTGATCTGTCACGACGGTGAAGGAGTACCCTTCCAGGTAGCTCTTCATTCGTCGGATACGATAGCTAGGCATTCGAGCTCCGTGGCGCTATAGTTGCGCTCGGCCGCGTTTAAGGTGCGGCTTGCATAGGCGATCACGCGTTCGCCTTCCTCGAAATTTTGCGTCAACACTGCCCCGAGTCCGGTCGTGCTAGCGTCCGTCTGGAGGAAAAATCGGCGCGTGAAATCGGGGCAAGCTAAAACCGGCGCTGAACTCAAAGCGTGCTTAAGTTGAGCGAACGCGACGGCCTCCCCCTCGCCCCACTTCCATCGGGCGTTTTTCTTCGTTAATTGCGTAAGTGGGGCCGCGATCGCGGAGAAGGCTGGGATAAAACGACGGTACCACGACGCCATCCCCACGAATTGTCGTATTTGTTTGACTGACTGTGGTTCTGGCCAGTTGGCCACAGCTTGAATTTTCCCGGGGTCGGTCCGAATTCCCTCCCGGTCAATTACGTGCCCCAGATACGTCAAACGGTCAACGCAGATTCGGCATTTCTCCGGGTTCAGACGGAGGCGCGCGTCACGAAGACGGCGGAAAGTCTCCTGCAGCAGCTCGAGATGGTGGTCGAACGTCCGGCTAATAACGATTATGTCGTCGAGATAAACGAACACGTGCGGCTCTAACTCTGGCCCAAGGACCGTGTCCAGTAACCGCTGGAACGTGGCCGGGGCGGAATGCAACCCGAATGGCATGACTCGGAACTGGTAAAGCCCCTTCCCTGGTATCGTAAACGCGGTGACCGATCGGCTGCTTGGACTCACAAGGAAAGGGTCGGAAGTGTCCCCCTCCGATTTTAATGAGCTTTGAATATGTTGTAGTCTAGATCAAAATAGGAGACACGTATTTTTTTATAAGTGCTGAGTCGGCCGTTAAGGGGGTGAAACACCTTCTTGAAAAAAATCGATTTTTTCATTTCTCAGCGGATACCGTCGAAGCGATAAGAGATATAAACAAAAGTTTCAAATAAAAGTTTTATGGTCTTTAATGTACTTCAAAATCATGTAATCAGATTTGTCGAAAATGTCATATTTTTCGAAATCCCCCCCCCTCCCTTTTAATGTTTGAAAATTTTTAAATTTGTCTCATAACAAAACTTATAGCTCATTTAACGACAAATTCAATCATATATAATAAAGTTGTATTCCGAAGTCACATTTTTCAGAAATAAATTAAAAATATCCCTATACACTACTATACGCCCGCTTTATCCGCCTTATGACGCTCGTTATTCACAGCGACAGTCATTTTTCTTCGCAAACTCACAGAGGCAACCATAAATTAGCAATAAATAATTTATGAGAATATATTTTTATAAATTATAGAAATTATATTTATAAATATAATTATAAATTATATAATAATTATAATTATAATATATGTCTATATTATGTGACAATAAATATACATATAATTTATATGGAAAAGTAATGTTTTTAATGCATGAAAAATAAAACTAGTCGGACAAGGAAAATTATTGATCAGATGCCGATGTTAATAGATTCAATTCTATGAATAAACAGATGTCGCATTCGCGAAATGAGTTGGTGCAATATATTATTTTATTAACAACTGCGTGCAGTGGAACACATATTACTATTAAAGCGTCTATCGAATATACGCGAGCGCGATAGTAAATATATTTATATATATAAGAAAATAATTAAAAGGATTATAACTTATAAAGCGAGCGAAAAAATGCGTCGCGATAAGAAAGTCAGCTGCCCGAAGTGCTGATACAGCCAGTATCACACGGCCAAGTCATCAAACAGAGGAAGAAATCACTCTCGAAATAGCGCTGAATTGCAATAAAATGCGAGGAAGTCTTCGGACTTCCTTCGCTTGCATTTTGATCACGCCACTTTAGAAATAACCAATGATTTTATTTGGTCATGCCACCGCGCGATCCTCCTCCGATAATCGTTCAGAACCGGAGGCGTTAAAAGCCACCGCCTAGAAGCGGCGGACAGTCACAAATCAGTTATCAAATAATTAACAAGTGCTCGAGTTAATTAACAAGACTAGCCGTTATCCTGAAAAAACAATTGTGCCCCACGCACACAACAATACAGTATGTATGTACTTTTTCGATTTTTAAAACTTTTATAGTTTTTTGCTTTTACTTACACTTCATTCAAAATTGCGGTTTATCTGTTTTGTTTTAATGTATTTAAATTATAATTAATATTTTATTACTTTATTTAAGTTATGTGATAAAACTGTTCTATTTTTCATGAAACTCGGAAAACGTAACAAATTATTAATACGCATTAAATAATAAAATATTTTTGTTGCTAATAAGTATTTTTTTGCTAATATTTATAAAACAAATATACATAATGTTAATAATTTTTTTAGATAATGTTTAATCCAAGAAATGTAGCAGTACTGCTATACACTGCACTGTATATGACTGGGGAATTCCCAGAAAGTCCTGTTACAACAGATGAAAATGAAACAAAAGACATGATGGAAAATATGCTTCGATCAATGTATGAAGAAGCGTTTGAAGTTTATGAAGAATCATCATTAGATTTTCAAAACGAATTTGATATACCTGAAGTAGAACCTGTAATTGATGAAGAAAGAGAAGAAGACACATATTTTGTAAAAGAAATTGAATGTGTTGCGGATTCTGTACCAATAGAATATAAAAGAAATGCAGTAGAGTTATGGAGAAGTGGAACAAAAAAGTCAAGAACTCTTGCATCTATAAGAAATAGATTTCGGAAAGTCACGTCATTACGTCAATTAAGAAGATGGGAGCAGCAAGTAAATCAAGGTGGCAACAGATTTGATAAACTGAAAGAAATTTCAACATATACGTTAAATAAATTCCATGAAGGTATTGAAAAGGGAATAATTATTCATGACATTGATATTGCTCGATGGGCTCTTCGCGCACAGAAGGAAGTAAATCTACTTGGGTTTACAGCATCATTATCATGGGTAAAAAGGTTTAAGCTTGCACATAATATCGTATCTAGAAAAATTACAAAATTTATAACAAAAAAAAATTTAGCGTCAGACAAAGATTTAGAAGCACGAAGCAAGTCATTTATCGAAAATGTTAAATCTTCTATTATACAATATGGAATTGAAAATGTATATAATTCGGACCAAAGTGGATTTCAATTAGAATTTCATTCCGGTCGTTCACTATCACCTATTGGTATTAAAAAAGTAGAGCGCATAGTACAATCCATATCAGCAACTACACATAGTTATACTATACAACCTATTGTTTCAGCTGATGGTAGATTATTATCGCCTCTGTTTATTGTTTTAAAAGAACCTACTGGAACATTTGGTCCAATAGTAAAAGAAACAATGTTTAAAGATAATAATATCTTTGTCATGGCATCAAAATCTGGAAAATTAACATCGCATCATTTTGAGATCTGGATAAAAGAAGTGTTTTTTCCAAATGTTGGACCAAAATCAGTGTTATTATTAGATTCTTGGACTGGTCATTGTCCTGATATAATTCAAAGAAACAAACCAGATTTTATAGACAATATTAATTTGTTAACTATACCAGCTGGAGCAACGGGAAAAATACAACCTTTAGATGTATTCGGTTTTCGTTTATGGAAAAATTTTGTTAGACATTTTTCAGATACCATCATGCTTTTAGATCTTGACGTCAAGCTTCATTCAAGAAACAATATTTTAAAATTACAATCATTAACACATAATCAATTTTCATCACCAAGGTTTAAAAATTTATTCAAATATGCATGGTATAAAAGTGGTTATTTAGAAAAGAAACCAGAAGAATTTGATACACCAGTAGATTTTTGTTTCAAAACTAATTTAAAACCAACATGTGATATTTGCGGTGAAATTGCTGTAATTTCTTGCGCATGGTGTAAAAAATCCCTTTGTATAAATCATTTCTTTCATGATCATCATCTTTGTAACCGATATCAACCATGAATATTTGTTATTCTTGTATGCAATAATTATGTACGGTATTTTATGTAATATTTCCATATACATATATATAATGACTTCGGAATACAACTTTATTATATATGATTGAATTTGTCGTTAAATGAGCTATAAGTTTTGTTATGAGACAAATTTAAAAATTTTCAAACATTAAAAGGGAGGGGGGGGGATTTCGAAAAATATGACATTTTCGACAAATCTGATTACATGATTTTGAAGTACATTAAAGACCATAAAACTTTTATTTGAAACTTTTGTTTATATCTCTTATCGCTTCGACGGTATCCGCTGAGAAATGAAAAAATCGATTTTTTTCAAGAAGGTGTTTCACCCCCTTAACGGCCGACTCAGCACTTATAAAAAAATACGTGTCTCCTATTTTGATCTAGACTACAACATATTCAAAGCTCATTAAAATCGGAGGGGGACACTTCCGACCCTTTCCTTGTCAGAGGTACCTGCCAGTACCCGTTCTTCAGGTCTAAGGTCGACAGATACCGGGCCCCTCGCAATTTGTCGAGAGTTGCAGTGATCTGTGGCAGCGGATATGCGTCTTTATGAGTCATCTCGTTGACTCGGCGAAAGTCGATGCAAAAGCGTTGACGACCATCCTTCTTTTTGACAATTACGATGGGCGAACTCCAAGGACTATGCGAGGGCTCGATGACCCCCTGGGCGAGCATCTCCTCCACCTCGGTGTCGATAATCGCCTGCATCGCCGGGTTGCGCGGCCGGTATCTTTGTTTAATTGGCGTGTTATTAATGAGCCGAATGGTATGCTGGGCCCGATCGGTGGGCCCCTTCACGGTATCGAACTTCGCGAGTTCGTCTCGTAAAAATGCTTGGAGCCGCTCATTCTCTTCGGTGGTCCTGCCGGCTAGGCCTTCGACCGTGCAGCACCGCTGGTGCCACTGGAGCACCCGCAGCGGCGGAGCCGGCGTGCTTATGCGTAATTTTGCCTGCAGATCTACTCCCATCAGTATCTCGCTCGAGAGGCCCGTCAATATCCCGAAGGTGTGGGTCGTAGTTCGGCCGGCCGCTTCCACCGGCAGGTTCATTTTCCCCGCGAGTTCCGTGTCTCGATCGTCCGCTAATTGTATTTGGCTTTTCCCCAGAATCCACGCGAAACCCGCACGTCTCAACGTTTCGGCGGTTCTCTCATTGATTAGCGAGATCTCGGACCCTCCATCTATCAGTGCGTCGAACATGAATTCCCCGATGCGGATCGGGGTGTGTGGTCGCGGCTTGAAGGTTACTCGGGGCTGGGAGTCACGGCGGCGACCTTCTCCCCAGCCCCGTCGGCTTTTCCCGTCGGTGGGTGACACTGCGCGGTGAGCACCCCGTCTCGACCGCATTGCGAGCAGAACTTCTTCGCGGGACGTCGGCATTGCCGGCGCGTGTGCCCGCGCTGCTTGCAACGCCAGCAGCACTCGGCTTTATTGTAGGCGGCCGCCACGGCGGGTTTTGTTTCGGCCTTTTCCCTTTTGAGTGTCTCCTGTCGTTCGCTTACCAGGTCCTCGTGTTCGCGAGCGCGTGCTTGAAGCTCGGAAATATCGTTGATGTCGCGGCGCCGGATGTAAAATTTGTATTCTGGGTGCATGTGGTCGTATAAATACTCGAGCTGCATACCGGGTGAAAATCCGACGGCCCGACGCATAAGCGTCATCATTACCGTCGAGTATTGCGCGAATGTCTCGTTGGCCTTCTGGTGACGATTTTCGATTTCGCGGCGGAGGGAGGCGTCGTACCGATGGGGCAGAAACTGCAACCGAAATGCCGCCTCAAATCCCTGCCAAGAGGCCCAGCTGGTCCGGTGATTTCGGTACCACAAAAGGACGTCTCCTCTTAATATCTCCGATAATCCGCGCAGTAATTGATCCTTACCGATGTGGTAGTTCTCGCGGAATTCGGCAAGCCGCTCCAGAAAGGCGGCGGGATCGCGTCCATCAAAGTGGAAACCACTCTTACGAAGTTGGTTTATTGCTCGGTAATCCGGCAGCGGAGGGGTCGCGAAATCTCCGGGCGCATCGCGGTCCAAAGGCGAGGACCCCGTGATAACCACCTGCGGTAATGCCCCGGAGGGACCCGCTTGTTCGCGTGGATCAGTCGTGAATTCGTCCGCATGGGTGTCCGCGTACTCCCGCATACGTCGGCGGATGTCGTCGAGAGTGCCAGTGCTCTCCAACCCATAGCCCTCCGCTAGCACGGCCAGTTGCTCCTTCGGGAGCGCGTATAGCCACGACCTCATTATGCACGCTCACACCTCCGAGAAAACGCAGAACGAGAAACAATAAAAAAAAACGTCCCTGTTCGGGCGCCAATATAACGGTCGTATTTCCGGACGTTTTTTTAGCGCGGATAAATCGCCGGTGCTAGGTGTCTTTAAATGAAATACGCGGTGTGTGTGGTATAATTGCGTTTATTGCGTTTGTATGAAAGTGTGTACAGAGTCGGAGTGTGTAAATGTGTAGACGAGTGTGTGAGCGTGTGCGTGATCATAAAAGTTCGTATACAGATTGCGTGGTTCGCGTAATTAAACCGAATATTAATGCGGATTAATTTCGGCCTCGCTGTCGCACGCCGGCGGGTGTTTACTATTGCGCGAGACGGCGCGCGTTTTTGCGGCGCTTTTTCTGCGGGGAATCCCGAGATTCCGAGAATGCTTCGGTTCTCGGAATCGACGATGATTTTCGCCGTAATATTTATTTCGCGATTTAAAGTCCGCGTATAAATCGCCTATGCGCTTGAACGCGGCAGTGTTTACGCGTCCGTTTTTTAGATGCGCTCACGTAATTGCATGTGATGCATGCAACGATGTTCGGTGCGTATAACCCTGGTTTTTATTCGCGAAGGATGGATTGCGCGATGCAGCTGGATCGGTAACTCCCGATCCGGGGCGGCTCAAGCTCCACCTTCCGTGAGGGTTGCAGCTGCGGATTAGGCGGATTGCACTTTTGGCGTCAGAATCGAGAACTCTCGTTCGGAGACGGAGCACGCTCCACCTCTGTCTTCAGCTCTTTCTGTGCGTTTGGTAGGATTTCTCAAGGATTGCTCTTTGGAAGCGTACTGCTTCAAGCGGATCGGAGAGATGTGATTAGAGTCAAAAATGTGGCCCTTTTTATACGGGCTAATTGCCCGCGTCGGCGCGTGATGGTATAACCCCTTCCGAACGGGTTTTCGGAAAACGGTACGGTCGGGCCCGTTCGGAGGGATTCGGGTAGGAGCCGAACGCGGGCTTTCGCCGGTCGACGGTTCGGGCCACATCGACTCTGTTCGGCGATGTTCGGCCGACTTTTGATTTTCGGCAGTTTTAAAAAGGTGGGCGCACCGCGCCCCTGCCTCTGCCCGGCGGGTGTTCTGCCGGGCGGCAGCTTTCGGCGGATGTTATGCCGGGAATCGTAACGATGCACCGGAATGCATCGTTACAAGTTATATCCGGAGTTTAAAGGAAAAAATGCAGAATATCCACGAATATGCTAGACAACGCATAAATTTACAATCTTTGCGGTCCAAGGTTCGTTATGATCGAAAAGCTAAGCGAACTTTCTTCGAAGTAGGTCAGGATGTTTGGTTCTTCAATCCTCGAAGATCGTTTGGAAAGACTCCTAAATTACAAAGTAACTGGGAGGGTCCTTATCGTATAGTGAAGAAAGTTAATGATGTAGTTTTTGCGATTCGAAAATTTAATAGACATAGACAAAAAATAGTTTATGCTGATAGGTTAGCTCCTTTCTATCATAGGCAGGTTTTTAATTGAGGAAATTTTGGAGCCCGATCTTTTGTAAATAATTACCACTGTTAATTAGATTTTATTACAAATACTGCTGCCTTCTTTGTTTTCTTTTAAAGACAGGATAATATCTAAGGATTTGACAACCTCTGGAAAAAGAAAAAGGAAAAAGAAAATTTTCTTGAAGTGCTGCCTCGCCCACGGTTTTTGAGCCGTGGTTTTCCCGTGGGCCGTAGGGCGAATGCGGAGGCAGGACTTCACTTGACACTTGAGGAGTCCTTCGTGGATGTTGGGTCCACGGTGGTTACCCCCCTCTCGTCCGAAGACCCCGCATCGGATTATGTTCCTGAGCTAATTTAATTCGATGGAACCCAAGAGGATGCATTGTCCGGTAACCTGTGGCAGCAGCGCAGGGTAGGACGAGAAAATGCAGCGGGAATTCCATTCGTCAAGGAAAGCTCTGGGAAGTCGATTGAAAGGAAATGTGTTGTCCGGTAATCTGCAGCAGCAGCTCAGAGTAGGACAAGAGGACACAACGGAGCTCGACAATTCGTGAAAATTTTGAAAAGTCCTCCTGCCTTTAATTGTCCGGACGATAATTTAATAAGGAGGGGGCAAGTGTCACGGCCCTGATGTCCGTGTTCATCGGGACGGCGCCGATTAACGAGAAGAAGCGCGTTGTCAAGAGGTTGTTGACAGCAGCGTCTGTCATCTGAGTTTGGTTCCTACGGTTTTGTTCCTACTATAGAAAATTCATAAAAGGTTTCTCTTTGATAGCAAAACCTGTCTTTGCTAACTAAAAATCAGTATAAATTTGAGTGGACCCAGGCGTGTCAGGAAGCATTCCAGGAGTTGAAGTGTAAGTTGATCTCTTTACCGATCCTTTCTTTTCCCACTCAGCTTGGAGAGTTCATTCTAGATACTGATGCTTCGAATCATGGAATTGGAGCAGTTTTATCTCAGATTCAGGACGGCTCGGAGAAGGTGATTGCGTATTATAGCCGAGTCCTTAGTAAAGCTGAAAAGAATTACTGTGACCCGTCGAGAACTTTTGGCCATTGTGGAATCGCTCAAATCTTTTCATCATTATTTATATGGAAGGAAGTTCCTGGTCCGTATAGATCATGTTTCTCTTCGCTGATTAATGTCTTTTAAAGACCTAGAGGGCCAATTAGCCCGATGGCTTGAGAGATTATAACAATTTGAGTTTGAGATAATCCATCGAAAAGGTTGACTACATCAAAATGCTGATGGATTGTCTAGACGACCTTGTGCGGAAAAGGGCTGTGCTTATTGTGCTAAAGCTGAGGAAAATTCAGTTGCCCGAATAGTTTTGGAGGAGGAGAACTTGGAGGATTGGCGCAGGGAACAATTAGAAGACCCTGTAATTTCGTTATTTCTTCGAGCAAAGGAATTAGGAAGACGTCCGCTTCACGAGGAAATTTCTTTGCAGGATGCTTCGGCAAAAATTTACTGGTCGATTCCATAATTTTAGAAAATGGTGTCTATTTAAAAGATGGGAGTCTCGGAATTTAAAATCTTTCGTTCTTCAGATTATTGTTCTCAGGAGGTGCATCAATCGAATATTAGAGCTAGCTCACGATTCTACTTCAGGGGGACACTTTGAAGTGAATAAAACATTAGAGAAGATACAGAAACGTTTCTATTGGGTTACGTGCAAACATGATGTGGAAGACTGGTGCCGTTTTTGCGAAATTTGTGTAGCGAGAAAAGGTCCACCGGAAAAGGGAAAATCTCCAATACAAGTTTATAAGGTGGGGGCTCCATTTGAGAGGGTCTAAATGGATATTCTCGGTCCTCTTCCTACTACTTCTAGTGAAAATCGATACTTATTGGTTACAATCGATTGTTTTACGAAATGGGTTGAAGCTCTTCCATTAAAGAATATTAAAGTTAATACTGTCGCGGAGGCTTTTGTGAGTCAGATAGTTTCCCGTCATGGAGTTCCTTCGGACATACATCCTTTGGAGATCAAAGTAAAAACTTTGAATCGAAGATTTTTCAAGAGGTGACACGCCAGTTAGGAATTAGAAAAACTAGGACTACTGCTTTACATCCGCAGTCTAATGAACAAGTTGAGCGTCACCACCAGACGATTTTAAATTATTTAGATCTATTTGTTGCAGAGAATCAAAAAGATTGGGATAGTTGGATTCCTATGTTTTTATTGACTTTTCGATCTTCAAAGCATGAGGCCACGGGTGTTTCCCCTGCGGAATTGTATTTCGCTCGTGACTTAACATTACCTTTGGATTTGTTGTGAGGAAGTCCCCCCCAGGAAGATAAGAAGGTTTCGATTGGGAGTTATATCCGGAGTTTATAGAAAAAAATGCAGAATATCCACGAATATGCTAGACAACGCATAAATTTGCAATCTTTGCAGTCCAAGATTCGTTATAATCGTAAAAAAAGGCGAATTTTCTTCGAAGTAGGTCAGGATGTTTGGTTCTTCAATCCTCGAAGATCGTTAGGAAGAACTCCTAAATTACAAAGTAATTGGGAGGGTCCTTATCAAATAGTGAAGAAACTTAATGATGTAGTTTTTGCAATTCGGAAGTCTAATAGACATAAACATAAAATAGTTCATGCTGACAGGTTAGCTTCATTTTATAACAGGTTTTTGATTGAGGAAATTTCGAAGCCCGAACTTTTGTAAATAATTATTACTGTTAATTTGATTTTATTACAAATACTGCTGCCTTCTTTTATTCTTTTAAAGGCAGCATAATGTCTAAGGATAGAATTGACAACCTCTGAAAAAAGGGAAAAAAAGAAAGGAAAAGGAAAATTTTCTTGAAGTTCTGCCTTGCCCACGGTTTTTGAGCCGTGGTTTTCCCGTGGGCCGTAGAGCGAATGCCGAGGCAGGGACTTGAGGAGTCCTTCGTGGATGTTGGGTCCACGGTGATTACCCCCCTCTCGTCCGAAGACCCCGCTTCGGGTTATGTTCCTGAGCTTCGATGGAACCCAAGAGGATGCATTGTCCGGTAACCTGTGGCAGCAGCGCAGAGTAGGACGAGAAGATGCAGCGGGAATTCCATTCATCAGCTCTGGGAAAGTCGATTGAGAAAAAGGAAATGTGTCGTCCGGTAATCTGCAGCAGCAGCTCAGAATAGGACAAGAGGACACAACGGAGCTCAAGAGCAAATGTGCCGTCCGGTAATCTGCAGCAGCAGCTCAGAGTAGGACAAGAGGACACAACGGGGCTCGATAATTCGTGAAAATTTTGGAAAGTCCTCCTGCCTTTAATTGTCGGGACGACAATTTAATAAGGAGAGGGCAAGTGTTACGGCCCTGATGTCCGTGTTCATCGGGACGGCGCCGATTAACGAGAAGAAGCGCGTTGTCAAGAGGTTGTTGACAGCAGCGTCTGTCATTTGAGTTCGGTTCCAGCTGTCAAGCTGTGCGGACGCGTTTGTGTATCGAGCCGAGCCGAATTGCTAATATTGTGCATTACGTTCTGTGTTACCGTTTGTAGTGTTCTGTGTTGTGGTGTTGTGCATTAAAGAGTTCCAAGTTCCTTTTAAAAGTGTCTATTCATTTCGCGCGACTCTCGAGCGGCCGATCTCTTCGCGCGCGTCTTCAATATTAATCGAAGTCCTCGCCGCGGGCGTAACAATAGCTCCCTCTTCCCCTCCTCCTCTTCCGCCATCCCTCCCCACTCCCCAACTGCCTCTTCTCCCCTCGTCTCTTACTTTCCCCCTTTCTTCCAACCCTTCTCTTCCCTCCTTCCTCGATTCTACCACTTTTCCTTTCCTTACTAACGATACCTCCACCTTTCTATTTCCTTCTCGCACTTTTCCTTCCTCTTTCACTATCCTCTCTTCATCCGGCTCTCCTCTATCACTGCACTAACCTTTTTTCTCTTAACCTCGTCCTTTTCCTCCTCATGTCCGACTGCCTCCCTCCTCTCCAATCCACTCGCCACTTTCTTCATCACTCTCACCAGCTCTTCCATCACTCTTCTTATCTCCCTCAGCTCCTCCACTACTCCTCCACTTCTAGCCACATTCGCCATCCTTTCTCCTTTTCTGCTACTGCCACGTGTTCCCTTTACTCTACCTCGATCCATTTATCGATTCTTCGATCACCCTCCCATCCATGTCCAACTTTTCGCGCCACCTATATTCCTTTCTCTCTGCCCACTCACTACGCCTGTGCTTCCTTCTTCATCGATTTATCGATCTATTGATCTACCATTCTCCTCCTGCTCCAGCGCCCTCTCCGTTCTCATTCTTATCCGCTCTGCTAGTTCTACTATACCTCTCTCCTTCTAGTGCTCACTGCCTTTCTCTTGACTCCTTCCTCTTTCCCCTCCCTCCACACTCTTCCTTACTTAGCACTTTCGCTTCACTTTTCTATTCACCCGTACTTTCCTTCCACTTTTCCTCCAGTACTGCCTCCATGTCCTCCTTTTATCTCCCTCCCCTTCTCCTCCAACATTCAATCCTTTCTCTCACTCCTATCCGCCTCATTTTCCTCTTATTTCCTACCTCTCTTTTCCGGCCTGTCACTCTCCCGAATCATCATGATGGACCTTCTACTATTATACTATATCTGGTATTATACAAAGTAATAATATTATTATTATTTTTATCATTATCATCCTCTATTTCAGATGTGTCATCTTCATCGTATTGTTACGCGCGCGCCCGAGTCGTTACGGCCCTGCCGTTGTCCGGGATCCCGTCGGCAGGAAGATTGTTTGTAAACAACGACTGTCAGCTGAGAGTTTGGAGCCAGCTGTCTTGCTGTGCGGACGCATTTTCTCTCGAGTCGATCAGTTGCATTATTATTCTGTGTTATTAACGTTATCGTTTGTGTTCTTGAGTTGCATTAAAGTTCCTTTGCTTCCTTAAAAGTGCTTATTTATTTCGCGCGTCCCGTGAGCGGCCGATTCATTAGTGCGCGCCTTCGATATTAATCGAAGTCCTCGCTGCAAGCGTAACAATAAAATAGAGCTTCTCCTTTTTTCTTTTTCCAGTAAAAATCAAACACTGATCCAATCTAAGGGATCGCTATCCAATTCTAAGCAATTTGTAGCATTTGAATTTTTTATACTATTTCTGAGTAAAATTTATTTCATAATGTGTTGGAATTGTAATGCGTTTGGATTATTATTATGACCATTACAACTTCTTATTTTTGCAAAAAACAGTTCTATATGATCCTGAGAGAATTTATATGATAAAACATATTTATATGATGTATTAAATGAAAATAATAAATTTTGAGAAACAGATAAAACAGATTTTGCAGTTATTGCAATACTATAAAGAAATGTTTTCCTGCCCGAGTTTTTCAAAAATGTTCCATCTTTGCATTTCAAGGAAAATAAATATTCTATATTTTCTTCTACCATAGCCTGAAGATAATGAAAATTATGTATTGTAAATTATGTATTGGGTTATTTAAAATGTTTACGAATGGATTTCTTGAATTAAGAAAATCAAATAAACGGTCAATTATTCTAATAAATTTTATAGTGCTTTCGCTATCTTTAAAATCATTTAATCCTTCTTGTCTCAAGAAATCTGTTGCATTTGCAACAGAAGCGCTAAGTGTATTAACTGCATATTTAACTTTCATTTTATTCTGTTTCCAATAAATACACTGAGAATTTAATTTATTTTTAAATTTAAATGTTAATTTCTTTTGAAACGGTATGTAAACAGACAATGTATTCCCATTTAATAATTTTATTGTCGCACTGAAATTCTTCATAATCTGCAAGAGCATTTCTACCTAGTTTGATCATATGACATGCATCTAAAGTATACGTTATGATTTTCAACAGGATGGGTAAAGAAATTTCTAATATCTTCATAATTCTCAGAGAATACATTGCAGCCTAATTTGTTTAAAGCGCTAATATTAGTATTTTCACCATCACAGGTTATTGATCTTACCCTTAATTTTACTTCGCTTGTTAATATTAACACAGTTTCTATTAGTTCCGCTAAAGTTGTTGATAGCATTCCGTGTTTTAAAAAATATGCTATTGGCCACTTCCACTTTCCTTGTAAACTTACCACCATGAAAGCCAATACTTCTTTTGCTTCTATCTCATTTCCCTCTATATTGAAATCATTCCCATAATCACATTAGCCAATATATCTGTGATCCACTTCACTCCAATATATTTGTTGTCGTATGCTCATTCTATATATTAAAATACAGTCTTTGTCTTCACATGGTACTTGTTCTAATGCTTGCAATATTTCAGAAAGGAAACCAGGATTAACGTTGACTGTGGAAGTCCAATGTCTCAATGACGAAGGAATTTATAGAACTATCATGATGTGGTAACATCATGATAGTTCTATAAATATTATGAGAATATATTTCTGTTAGTAAGAAAGTACAATCACGCAGTATATAATGTAATGTCATTAACTAAAATCCAATAGCATGTAAAGTAAAAAAATAATATGAGATAATGTACATAATATATGGAGATGGGTATAGCAAATACATACAGTAAGAATATATACAGAAATACATGCATAAATAGTAAATATATTGTTACGCGCGCGCCCGAGTCGTTACGGTCCTGCCGTTGTCCGGATCCCGTCGGCAGGAAGATTGTTTACAAACAACGATTGTCAGCTGAGTTTGGAGCCAGCTGTCTAGCTGTGCGGACGCGTTTTTCTCCCGAGCCGATCCGTTGTGCGATTTGTGTTATAATTCCGTGTTATTTATGTTAACGTTTGTGTTCTGTTGTGCATTAAAGTTCCTAGTTCCCTTTTAAAAGTGTTGTTTATTTCGCGCGTCTCGCGAGCGGCCGATTTCTTCGTGCGCGACTTCGATATCTATCGAAGTCCTCGCCGCGAGCGTAACATTTTGGGGGCTCATCCGGGATAGGACGGACTAGACGGACGATAGTGTGTAAGTGACGGACAATAATGAATAGTGTGATGGCGACAATAGCCGCTAAAAAGAGGAGGCGCGAGCAGTTTGAGCCGCCGTCGGAGGCGCGGGCGACGGAACCGCGGGCGCCGGAGACAGCGGCGACGGAGTCTTCCGCTCTGCATACCGTCCTGCTGGAGATGCGACGGATGCGCGAGGAGCAGGCGCGACGCGAGGAGGAGATCGCCGCGATGCTGCGCCGTCACGACGAGGAAATCCAGCTTCTTCGCAGGAGCCGACTACAGCCTTTCGAGTTTAGATCGGGGTCTCGGGAAAGTCGCGACTCGGAGATACGTAACGAGACCGGATATAAGTTAAAGCCGGATACATTTGATGGGACGGTTTCGTTGCGGGAATTTTTCTCGCAATTCTCCCTGATTGCGCGCGCGAATCGTTGGGACGACGCGACGAAGACCGTTGTGTTAGCGTCGTGTTTGAGGGGAAAAGTGCGCTCTGTTTTGAAGTCTATGGAGGACTTGGAGACTTGTTCATTTGAGGAATTAAAATCCAAGCTTGAATTGCGTTTTGGCGAGGGACAATTATCTCAGAATTGTTATACACAATTCACGAATAGGAAACAGAAATTCGGGGAGGATTTCGCGACTTTCGGTTCGGAATTAGAAAGGCTTGCTCCTTTGGCCTAACCCGAATGTTCTTTCGCTGTGCGGGATAAAATTGCTGGCGCGCAGTTTGTTTCGTCGCTTCTCGACGGATTTGTGAGGAGGACCCTTCAGTTAGAAGGAATAACTTCCCTGAAACTAGCCGTAGAAAGGGCGAAGGCCATAAAAATAATTCAGGGGGAGAATTTTGAGAGGAAAAGGGATTACGAAAGGCGCTTTGAAAAAGGAAAGGGGGACGCGCGGACTCATGGAAAAAAGGGAAGAAAGGAAGAAGAAAACGGAAAGAAGAAGAAGGAGGACAAGAGGGGAAACTGGAAAAAACCTAACACGAAAGAGTATTGGCTTTGCGGGAAAACTGGACATTTCCGTGCAGAATGTCCCAAGAATGAGGGAAACACGGCTTAGTTGCTCTCGGCGGGGGGAGAACAACTGGGAGGAACGAAACCCTGCTGTATATAAATCGTATAGGATTAAATTCGGACTGTTTCAATTATAAAGGGAAATTAGACGATAGTGAATGTAATTTTAAGATAGATACGGGCTCCGATATTTTTTCTATTCTCAATAGGAGGTTAGTTAGGGAAGATAAGCAGAGAATTCCAGTAAAAAAGGGCACAATTAGTTATCCTTCTGGGGAGGAGGTCCCCATCAATTTTAAAGTAAGAGCGACGGTTGCTCTGGGAAAATTCACCAAAAAAATTTCTATGTATGTGCTGGAGATGAATGAGGACTGTTTATTAGGCGTAAATTTCCTGAAGGAGGCTGGTTTAGAAAATGTTTTTGGGGAAGCTTTCGGTTTTTCGGAATTCATGGAAAAGCGGAATCTTTATTCTCTAATTGCTCACGGATCCTAAATTTTTCCGAAAAAGTCCCTTCAATTTTGAAAGAACTTTACGCAAAAGATTCTGTGGACTTGGATAAGTCTCAGAAAGACGTTTTCGCGGGACTTTTATTTGAATATGAAGATATATTTTCCGAAAAGATCGTTGCTGGAAATTGCGATATTTTGTCTCATGTTATTAACCTAAAAGATTCTTCTCCCATTAAGCAGGTTCCTCGTCGTATTCCTATACAGATGCGGAGAGAAGTCAATAAAATACTTGAGGAAATGAAAGATCAAGGAGTCATAGAGGAGTCTCAAAGCTCCTGGACTTCTCCCGTTGTTTTGGTAAAGAAAAAAGAGGGAACAATAAAATTTTGTGTGGATTTTCGGAAACTCAACGAAGTAACTAAAAAAGACTCCTATCTCTTGCCTAAAATAGACGAAGTGCTTGACCAACTTTCAGGTAATTCTTGGTTTTCCACTTTAGATCTTAAGGGGATGCTGTACTCGACTGTATTATCGACAAAATTACCATTTTCGTAGTTCTGGTCTTTTGTCGCAATAATTTGACAGAATTGAAAATATTTATGTAGGATTGCAATACATACATAAATAATCCTAGGAAACTCCGATTTTATATGAAAAACGAGAAATAATTATAAAATTACAGTTTTCCTTATCCATTTTATCCTAATATGGCGTCTCGAATTGTAGACGAACTGTCAACTCGTCATAATACAATATGTACTTCATATAAAAGCTATATAGTTTGTATGAACGTAAAAACAAGTTTGCTTGGATCGAATTATACGAAAAAACATTGTTGAACCTTTGAAATCGAAATTAGAAGTTAAATATAAAAGTATAGTATGTAGAACGATTCGTGTGTATGTATGCGTGAGTGTAGGTAAAGTGGAGTAAAAAATAGCAACAAATTAGTTCCAGGATATTACGATAGAAGATGTTCCATCTCCATCTCCATCTCTCTCTCTCTATTTGTATAAGTTATATTGAACAATAAACAACTAGATTATTTGTTCACAACAATCGACATAAATCACATACATCACTTGTGATCTTGTATATACGTATGCACATATAATTGAACGTAGTTCTACATTTGAAAAATAAGTATATTTTAATTGATAATAAGAATATTTTGAATAAGTATATTTTAATTTTAAATAATATTTAACATAAAGAAAAATTTGAAAATGAAAAAACAATAATTTAAATAATAATATTTAATATAAACTTGAATTTGAAAATGAAAAAACATTAATTTTAATAAATAATATATAACATAAGGATGAAATTGAAAATGAAAAAGCATTAATTTTAATAAATAATATTTAACATAAACATGAAAGAATAATTGGTAATTATGAACTTTACGGACGCCATCACCGATCTCAACGATTCTCACATATATTGTCAAGCTCACTCTCTTGAGTAAGTATGAAAAGTTGTAACTGTCGCTCACTATTTATTAAAAAGTTATCAGCGAAACAAGTGTAATCAGTAGAACATTATTTTGCGAGAATATGTAAGTATACAGAAGTATGTTTGGATCGAATATGTGTTGAATAGATAGTAAACATGACATTGTGTTCTACACATTGTACTTGTTTACATTTTTTTCAAATTATTCGGAATTGTACTTCTGTTTAGTGTACGACAATCTTTCAGTCAGTTAGTACATATAAGAAGCGAAAATGAAGCTTTACGAATTTCTGAATATTTGCAATGATTTTAATCAACTTCTTGATTATTTAATAGAACGTAAAGTTGTGCGTGGTTCCGCGCAGTGTCCTAAATGTAATAACATGATGGATTTCAATCGCGATATGTTAACATTTCGATGTTATAATGCTCAATATGTTCGGAATCATCATAAAAAACGAATTAGAAAGAGATGTAATATTAAATTGAGTGCTTTTCACGGTACATGGTTTTCACAAAGCCATTTGAATTTACAAACAATATGTCGATTCATAGCATATTTTTTTACCATAAAACCACCACGTCAGACTTTTCTTCAATGTGAACTTGAACTTTCTGCACATAGTATTGTTGATTGGTCCAGTTTCTGTCGTGAGGTATAATTATTGAATATTTACGTTACCGTTATTATAAATTTTTAATGTTATAAATATTTCTTTTTAAATTTGTATTCCTTTTTTTTTTTAATAGTTATGTATTCAATGGATAGATTCGACGTCAGAAAAAATTGGAGGTGAAGGAGAAATTGTAGAAATTGATGAGGCAAAAATAGGAAAGCGAAAAAATAATAAAGGACGACTCGTAGAAGGACAGTGGATATTTGGCGGTATTGAAAGATCAACAAATCGATTGTTTATTGAACCCGTACATAATCGCTCTGCTGATACATTACTTAATGTAATAAAAAAATGGATAAAACCAGGAACAACAATTAAGTCCGACTGTTGGAAATCTTACAAATGCTTGAGTAATGAAGGCTACGTACATTTAACAGTCAATCATAAAATGAATTTTGTCGATCCTACGAGTGGTGCACATACACAACGTATTGAACGCGCTTGGCGTGAAACTCGCGCAAATATTCCTCGCTACGGTACTCGAAAAAATCATTACGTAGGATATTTAGCTGAATTTATATTTCGCCGCCGTTATAATTATGAAGAACGAATTGATGCTTTCTTTAATGTTATGGCAGATATGTACCCAATATCTCAAGAATAAATAATTTCTAAGAATACGAATTAAAATATAATAAATCATTTCTATGGTCAAAATCCTAACGAATATACGTGGTGTTCAAAAATTGTGTCATTTATGAAATTTTTTTTATTTATATTTTTTTTTAAACAACAAGCGACGACTAAAATCTTGAAAGTTATTTAAAAAAGTGACCTCTATAACATTTTGGAAAAACTCATTTTCTAAATCCTGCAAAGTGTCCGACAATTGAATATAATTGATAACAATTTTGTAAGAAAATAATGTTCTATTCGTTAAACTTCTTTCGTTAATAAGTTTTTAATAAATAGTGAGCGACATCTAAAATCTTTTGATACTTACTGAGGAGAGTGAGCTTGACAATATATGTGAGAATCGTTGAGATCGCGGATGGCGTCCGTAAAGTTCATAATTACCGAATAATTATAATTATTATTATACTATTTTTATTTTTTTTCAAAATATTTTAATTATTATTAATAATATTTAGTGTTTCTATATTGAGGAGTGTTTTTATATTTAGGAGATATGGAGACAAAGGATAGGGAGAAAAGAATATGCTTTGTGTATCTTTATAATTATTTACACAATATATTTATTCATATATTATATATATGCATATATTTCAATATATATTCAAAGTTGTTATTGTATATTAGTACCAGTATATAAGTTATTATTTATAAGTAATTATTATATTACTTATAAAAACTTATAACTACTTATTTATATAACTTATAATTACTTATAAAATTAAACACTTTTTACTGTACTTGTACAGAATAACACTCTACATTAAACACTAACCATATATAAAAAGTTTATTTTTTCATAATGAAGATTTAGAATTTTTAAAGAAAACAAAAAGACTGCAAAATATTATACATTATTATAAGTAATTATATAATTACTTATAATAACTTACAATTACTTATTTATATAACTTATAATTATTTATAAAATTAAATATAATTTTTACTGTATTTGTACAAAATAACGCATCGTACATTAAACACTAGCCATATATAAAATTTTTTTTTCATAATGAAGATTTAGAATTTTTAAAGAAAACAAAAAGACTGCAAAGTATTATATTGTGAGTTATTATAAGTAATTATTATATAATTACTTATAATAACGTAAAATAACTTATTTATATAACTTATAATTACTTATAAAATTAAATATAATTTTTATTGTACTTGTACAGAATAACGCACCGTACATTAAATACCAGCCATATATAAAATGTTTATTTTTTCATAATAAAGATTTAGAATTTTTAAAGAAAACAAAAGGACTACAAAATATTATAAGTAATAATTACTTATAATAACTTATCTAAATCTTTATTATGAAAAAATAAACATTTTATATATGGCACAGTAAAAATTATATTTAAATCATACAGATAATGGAAAAATGACAAATATCAAAATAAAAATTTAATAAAGTAATGAAACGAAAATAAAAATTTATACGGTAATGGAACTAAACATAATATCGCATACAATACTTTGTAGTTTTTTCAACATTCATTTTTTCATGAAATTCTTCTTTTTCATTTCTTCTTTTTTTTTACAGAAAAGGAAGAAGTGCTTCATTTATTTAATATTCGCACTAAATCTTTTATTCTGTTTAGTTATATAATTATAAACTAATATTATTATTAATTCTTAAGATCATGATCCCAAAGATCATCATCTAAATATCAATGACTTTTTTTTATGAATAATCTTGTTTTATGTATGTTTCTTTCAGTTGCACTTTTCCTGCATTATGTCACCATTTATTCTCTTTTACTATATTTACTATAAGTTTATTATAAGTTAACTCGAATTATACATATAAATGCATTAGGTTGATTTGTAAATTTTATTTGTTCCTATTATTTAAAATAAAATGAATTAGCGTCTCTCTTTTTCTTTTGATCACTATTTTATAGTATTGTATTATGAATGAATTCAGCAGAGAAAAATCGCTTAGTAGCAATTCATAATCGGTTTCTTTCAAATCTAACAATCAACGTCGAACATCGAAAGAATATGACAACAATTTTCTCTGCTGAACGCGATCAATGCAGGCAAACTATTTTGTTTTACTTTTATCTAAAAACAATAGAAATATTTAATCGCTAATTTAATGATTATAAGAAAAAGGCTGTGTTTTTTTTTATACATGTACTAGTGATAATACAGCACAATGTAAATATATATGTATTGCTACACATATTTTAGTACTGCCATCGGCGTAGATTTTAAAGTTCCACCGATGCGGACTCTGCTACCCAACATATGGCAGTACTAAAATATGTGTAGCAATACATATATACACATTTACATATGTATGCATATAAGAGGCTAAGACAGCATCAACTAAATACGACGGCGATTGCAAAGAGCTAGTGTTACAGAGTCGATGTCATCAGGGGCGACGTATGAAATAAAAGAAAACGATGTATGAAATAAAAGAAAATGTACATACAAATATGAAAGTAAGTAACTGCATATTTAATTATTGCATACTTTTCTTTTTACTGCATGCAGATCATAGACATAACATAGACTGCTCATAAGGTAGCGAAGAGTGTCCTCCTGAGAGAAAAAGATGATAGCATGAAGTTTATTTGTATTTCTATCTTTTTCTGGTGTACGCGTGATGCAATTTCAAGTTAAAAGTCAATAACTTGAAATTGCATCACGCATGTGTGTCAGAAAAAGACAGATACACAAATTAATTAATACTATCCTTTTCTCTCAGGAGGATATTCTTCGCTATCTTATGAACAGTCTATGTAAATATGTCTATGATGCAGGTATAAATAATACTTGGATTTTTAAAATTTGTGAGAAAAGAGAATATGATAGAGAGAATATTATATTAGAGATGTCCAAACTTTTATTAAAATATTGATAGGTATAGTCTCTCAGTTCTAAATATTTAAAAATATAATTAGAATATATTTACTATAATATTTATCTGTTATTATTTGTAATCTGA
Source organism: Camponotus floridanus (assembly GCF_003227725.1). Lineage (NCBI taxonomy): Eukaryota > Metazoa > Arthropoda > Insecta > Hymenoptera > Formicidae > Camponotus > Camponotus floridanus. The sequence continues at coordinate 38,079 of NW_020229480.1, read as the reverse complement.
AAATCTATTGTAATTATAACATTTTTCATTTATTCTTTTAATTCATATTTATTTTTCATTACTAATTTGATATATGACTCTAAGACATTTTATGTTTTTAGACTATAAAAACGTATGTTCTTATTGTATTTCAGAAAATTAATCAAGTCGTGCATATAGATGAAACAATCGCGCAATTTAAATATGTGTTTAAAGAACAGCAAGTCAGACAGAAAATTATTTGAAAGAAAATTGTGATTTATATCATATTTATATTCGTCAAAATGATTAATCTGTAGATGCAATTTCAAGTTAAAAGACTAGCCAAAATTGTAAATTTTAGAAGAAAATGCAACTGAAAAATAATTATTTTTTTATCAAAATATGTTAGCAATAAAAGTTTATCCATAAAAAAAATCCATAAAATGAAATTTAAAATTTTTTTCTAGTAATAAAATTTAAACGCAAAAATCGATTTTAAAAAGGTCTATACATATGCGCGTAAGGAGAAGAAAATATTACGTTCGAAGGCGTTCCGTAAGGCGATGGTTGCGGATGAGTCGGTGCTCCGTAAGGCGGTGGTTGTGGGTGAGCCAGTGCAGCAAAAGGCGGTGGTGCGCACATAAACGGCGCTGCATAAGCCGATGGTGCGTAACTCGGTACGTAAAACGATGGTATTGGCGATGGTGCCACATACACAGGTGGTGCAGGAATACGTGTCCTGTATTGCGCTTTGCGTCTTTGATATTCTTCTTTTTTTAATTTCTTCCTTTCCTTGGCGACTTCCCGACGCATGACTTGATTAATTCTCTGAAATATAAAATATAAAATAAGACAATAGAAAGACAAGAATAAGACAAGAAAATACGTTTTTATAGTCTAAAAACATAAAATGTCTTAGCGTCATATATCAAATTAGTAATGAAAAATAAATATGAATTACAAGAATAAATGAAAAATGTTATAATTACAATAGATTTTCAGATTACAAATAATAACAGATAAATATTATAATAAATATATTCTAATTATATTTTTAAATATTTAGAACTGAGAGACTATACCTATCAATATTTTAATAAAAGTTTGGACATCTCTAATATAATATTCTCTCTATCATATTCTCTTTTCTCACAAATTTTAAAAATCCAAGTATTATTTATACCTGCATCATAGACATATTTACATAGATTGTTTATAAGGTAGCGAAGAATATCCTCCTGAGAGAAAAGGATAGCATTAATTAATTTGTGTATCTGTCTTTTTCTGACACATGCGTGATGCAATTTCAAGTTATTGACTTTTAACTTGAAATTGCAACACGCGTACACCAGAAAAAGATAGAAACACAAATAAACTTCATGCTATCATCTTTTTCTCTCAGGAGGACACTCTTCGCTACCTTATGAGCAGTCTATGTTAATCTGTTTATGATCTGCATGCAGTAAAAGGAAAAATATGCAATAATTAAATATGCAGTTACTTACTTTCATATTTGTATGTATATTTTCCTTTATTTCATACGTCGTTGCCCCTGATGACATCGACTCTGAAACACTAGCTCTTTGCATTGTCGTATTGTCGTCGTCGTATTTAGTTGACTCTGGTGTCTTTGACTCCGTTGACTTTTGCGTAACCTTTTGCATCGTCGCCGTTGCTTTTGGCACCGTCTTATAAGTGGATTTGCGGAGATTTATCTCAGACTTCGCAATCGGAGAGAGAACATTTTTAACTCTCTCCATTGGTTCACTTCTTCCTGAAACAAATATACATTAATTAATATTTACGTATATGTGTCTATTAAACAGATTATTTTATAAAATAGTCTTTAATTACTGTCTTATTACTATTACTGTACTTAACCAACAAATATTGTTACAATTTACGTGGTTATTTATACTGTTTCTAATGATACTATTATAACAGCTAATAAATTTCTATACTAATAAAAAGTATCTACTGATAAAAGTACTACTAATAAAGCAATATAATGTTTATACGAGCGTGTACTTACGTGTATTCATCGTGCGACGGATGGAATATTACTGCGCACTGCGGTTATCTTCCAGACACGTTCGCACTTGTTTCGGACACTCGCTTATCACGTGCGCGATCCGACGTTGTCACGTGTAACATATATATGTGTCGTGTGACGAAGAAGCCAACGAACAACATTGTATAATTAGACAATTCAGTAATTGTATAATTTTATTCGTAAGTATTGCTAATTTTTTTTGTGATATTACGAAATATTATAATTATGTACAGGGCGTTTAATTTTAATCGCCCACACAGTATTTCAAAAAAATTATTATTTTAAATTTATTATTAATTTTATTCTCTTACAGCAATAAATACGAAATGAAAGAAGATTTAAAAAACAAATATCCTTCCCGCCTCCGACTTTCTCGAAAAAAAGGATGGGCAAAAAGGTATGTTTTGCATAATTATAAAAGCTTGTAGGCAGAATAGTTATGGTTGCACTTCTATTATAAAATTTAGGTACAAATAAGTAATCATATATTGTGTATCGATATATCAAATATCAAAACTTGCATATATATATATATATATATATATATATATATATATAATATATATCTTATAATTTTTAAAAATATCTTATTATTTTTAATTTAAAAATATTTTATTATTTTTAATTAACAAAATTAAAGTTTTATTAATTAAATTGTATAACATTAAAAATTATAATTGACTTAATAATTTATATATATTTATGTATAATTACTTTTATAAGTTTAATTTTTATATATAAATTTATATTGGTAGTTTTGATAATATTTGAAATAATAATTTTGAATATTTCTATTATTATATATTTAATTTATAGAATAATAAATTGAGAAGTATTTATAGTTTATTATTTAATTTTTATAGTTTGTGAAAGGACTTTAGAGTTACCTTTATTAGTTTTAATATAATTCGATATCATGGTAATAAGTTGTATTATTTTTTTAATTTTAGAAAGTTTTAAATAGAACATATGCATGATAAAATTATTTTTTAATAATCAATTTTATAAAAAAATTAATTAAATGTAAAAAAAAAAAAAAAAAAAAAAAAAAAAAATTAAAAATATAATTTTATATAAATATAAAATATAAAAAAATAATTTATCATACATATTTCTATTAAATTTCTAAAATAAAAAATATAAATATTAATATATAAAATTAAATTAAAATAAATTATAGGTAACTCTAAAGTCCTTTCACAAAGTATAAAAATTTAATAATAAACTATAAATAATTTTCAATTTATTATTTTACAAATTAAATACATAATTATAGAAATATTCGAAACTATTATTTTAAATATTATTAAAACTACCAATATATTGTAAATTTATATATAAAAATTGAACTTCTAAAAATAATTATACATAAATACATATAAATTATTAAGTCAATTATAATTTTTAATATTATATATATAGTTTAATTAATAAAACTTTAATTTTGTAAATTAAAAATATTTTTAAAAATCATAAGATATATATATATATATATATATATATATATATGTATATATACATATATATATACATATAGGGTGTCCCAAAACTCATAATCAATCTTACAAAGACAGATTCCTGGTATCATTTGGAGACGATTTTTCCTCAGTAAAAATGTCAATAAAGGCCATCATTTTTTGCGTGTTCCTTATCTTTTTCATCATATATCTTTGCAATTAAGCCTTTAATTAAAACTCAACTAAAGTAAACTCTATTTAAAATTAATTGAAGAATGTGGTTTTGTTAATATTTTATTTTTGCAAAGCTTAATTTACGGAAAATCCCTTAATTCCAATCACTTATAATTCGAAAATTATTAGTGCCTCGACATTTTCATTGAGGAAAAATCGTTTTCAGATGATTCCAGGAATCTGTCTTTGAAAGATTGATTATGAGTTTTGGGACATTCTGTATATAAGCAAGTTTCGATATTTGATATATCGATATACGATATATGATTACTAACTTGTAATCCTAAATTTTATAATAAAAGTGCTGCAACCATTACTATTCTGTCCATATATGTATGTATGTATGTATGTATGTATGTATATACGTGTGTGTGTGTGTGTGTGTGTGTGTGTGTGGTGTGTGTGTGGGTGTGTGGGGGGGGGGGGGGGGGGGGGGGGGGGGGGGGGGGGGGGGGGGGGGGGGGGGGGGGGGGGGGTGTGGGTGTGTGTGTGTGTGTGTGTGTGTTGTGTGTGTGTGTGTGTGTGTACATACAGTGTGTCCTAAAAGTTCGGCAACGGTCAAATATATCGTAAAATATGAATTTTCTTAAAAAATGTTTCAAACAAAAGTTGTAGGATTCGGAGGGGGACATAAAATGGTACCATTGGTTTGACCTTGAAGAGTTATTTGAAGGTCACATAAAGGTCACCTTCAATTTCTAAAATGGAACCTACTATTTTTCATTGCATAATCTTGTAGCTTATCTCAAGAGCTCTCCAAAACACTATAATTAAGTACCTTTTCGTTAAGTACTTTTCGAGTTATGAGGCTTGAAATAATATCTTAATTTTACATAAATCGTAATATATCTAGTAAAATATTCATTTTTCGATTATCTTGCCTTAAAACTTTTATGTACAAAATAATGAGAGAAATCAATTGGTGTAAAAAAAACACACAGTTGTTCCAAAGAAAAAATATGTAATTGTTAATTGCAAATTTCTTTTTTTTTTTTTAAACACAAACTGTGTTTTTTTTTACACCAATTGATTTCTCTCATTATTTTGTACATAAAAGTATCAAGGCAAGATAATCGAAAAATGAATATTTTACTAGATATATTACGATTAATGTAAAATTAAGATATTATTTCAAGCCTTATAACTCAAAAAATACTTAACAAAAAGGTACTTAATTATAGTGTTTTGGAGAGTTCTTGAGATAAGCTACAAGAATATGCAATGAAAAATAGTAGGTTCCATTTTAGAAATTAAAGGTGACCTTTATGTGACCTTCAAATAACTCTTCAAGGTCAAACCAATGGTACCATCTTATGTCCCCCTCCGAACCCTACAACTTTTGTTTGAAACATTTTTTTCTTAAGTGCTTTGCTAAAGAAATAATGTATTGGAGCTTTTAAAATGGGACACTCTGTATAAAATATTGAAAGTGAAGTTAACGGTTTTTTTTTCTGTGATTTTTCTTTAGCAAATAACAAATTTTTTAAATTAATCTTATATTTCGATAAAAAGAAACGTGTACCGCCAGTTCATCCATGACATATTAAAGTAAAATATGAAGAACAGTTTTTTTCTTATTTATTGATGAAAATAATACTTTATATAAATAGTAGTTACACAGTTAGTTAATCGTAATAATTAGTTAATAGTAATTGATGCCAGAGACATACTTCAACGTGGGCTGGTGATAATAATAATGCCAGAGGCGTCTATTATGACGTGGGCTGGTGATAATAATAATGCCAGAGGCGTCTATTCTGACGTGGGCTGGTGATAATAATAATGCCAGAGGCGTCTATTCTGACGTGGGCTGGTGATAATAATAATGCCAGAGGCGTCTATTCTGACGTGGGCTGGTGATAATAATAATGCCAGAGGCGTCTATTTTGACGTGGGCTAGTGATAATAATAATGCCAGAGGCGTCTATTCTGACGTGGGCTGGTGATAATAATAATGCCAGAGGCGTCTATTCTGACGTGGGCTGGTTCGTAACAATAATGCCAGAAAAGTATATCATGTACTGGTTATATTTACTTTTCAAGGTTACTTTCAACATAATATTGTAATGTATATGATAATTTGTTGACAATAAAATAAGAAAAAAACTGTTCTCACTTTCAAGATTGTATCTTTTTTAAGTTTTCTTTTGAAAATTGAAAGGAATAATGAGTATATAATGTTTGATATGACGTTTGAAATGCGTATAAATATTATATGATTATTTTTTTCTAGGCGACAAATGCTAAACCTACAGCGAGTTGAAAGTCTGCGTGGTTGTAAGTCTGCGTCTAAGCTTACTAATGGTACTGAAAATGAATCCATCAAGTTTGTTGAATCGATGGAATCATCAGACAAGATGGATTCAAACATCAGTACCAAAGTAATGCAATACGAAGATATAAAAAGCAACGTACCAGGTATGTATATAGAAAAAGTTGTACATAGCGAAGATAACGAAAATCTCGTTATCGATAATAAAGGCTTTTTAGAAACAAATCGTATCCAAGAATGCATGCCCAAAGGCCGCAGTATTGTCGATTTCTCTTTTATATGGACAGAGATACACAAAACATTTAATAATCATGCACGAGGAATAGAGTGCCAATTTAAAGATTGGAAACTCATAAAATCTCATCGTGAAGGGTTGATGACACAATATTTCTTCAAATGTCAAATGTGCAACTATGAAGACAATATATGGTCAGAATCCAGAGAACCTGAAAAGTTGGATCTCAACCAAGCTGCTGTAGCTACAACTATAACAGTTGGAAATGGTTATGCCCAACTGGAAGAGTTCTGTGCAGGTATAAATATTCCTTGCATGTCTGAAAAGACTTATATAAAACATCGCGAAAATCTAGTCGATGATTTTCAAAAAACAGCTACAGAAAGTATGAAAATGGCAGGCGAAGTAGAAAAACAACTCGCCCTCGAAAGGAATGAAACTATAAATGGCATTCCATACATAACCGTTGTAGCGGATGGTAGTTGGATGAAGAGGTCGTACGGCAACGCTTACGATTCACTTTCCGGTGTTGGTGCCATAATTGGTTACCGCACAAAAAAAGTTCTCTTTATTGGTATCCGCAACAAATTTTGTACGGTGTGTGACAGAGCGGAGCGAAATGGACTCGAGTCACGCAGTCACAAATGTTATAAAAATTTTGACCGCAACGCTAGCTCTACAAGTATGGAAAGTGACGCCATTGTAGAAGGCTTTAAAAATAGCCTTGAAATGCATGGACTGATATATAAAACAATTATTGCTGATGGCGACAGCAGTGTATATCAGGCCATATTAAATAACGCACCGTATCGCGGACAAATGATGACCGTAAAAAAAGTAGAATGTACTAATCATTTGCTTCGCAACTTGTGCAAAAAGTTGAAGCTCGTTGCAGGTACAGTTCAGCTAAAACAGTACAGAAAACGTGGCTTTGTACAGCTACGAAATGTTGTAAAAAACAACATTTTAAAAATACGGAAAGAAGTACTAGAAGCTGCCGCTTTACGAAGAGAGGAAAAATTACCTCATCATGACAAAGCTATGGAATTACAAAAAGATATTTTAAACATTCCTAGCCATATTTTTGGTGAGCATAAAAGATGTAATCAACGTGGCCGTAGATGTGAAGAAAACCGTGAGAAAATACAAAATTATGTACCATATTTAAAATTCCACGGTTTATATGACAAAATTGAAAGTGCTGTCAAATATTTGAGTGCTTATTCCGATAGTTTGTTGTTAAATTGGACAAACAATCCTGCAGAAGCGTTTAATTCAATAATCTGCAAAGAAATAGATGGAAAGCGCCTTAATTTTGGTTTACGAGGTTCTTACAATGCTAGAATTGCGGGAGCTGTTGTGCAGTATAATACTCAACAAGTGCTTACGCAAGTACACAAAAGCATGTGTAAGGATGTTCCTTCGACTATCAAAAATTTAGAAAAACGACGACAAATAAAGGTTGCGATAAACAAAAAATCTCGAAAAGAGGATGGCAGATCTAAAAAATTTAAACGAAAAGCAGGAACAGATCGATATTATGGCCCACAATCACAAAAGCCAGATCTTCCACCTGACATATACAGACAACTTGAAATAAATCATATAGAAAAGTTGTCAGAAAATGCAGAAAAAAGGGAAAAAATTGAACGAGAGACAAGAGACCAAAATGAATGTGAACTATGGCATTCATTAAGGCGTGAAATTCTAACAGCATCCAATTTTGGAACTGTATGTCGCATGAGATCAACAACGTCTTGTGCAGCGACTGTAAAAAGCATTTTATATCCTCCACAAATTGATACAGCAGCCATGAAATATGGTCGCGATAGGGAGGAAGTCGCCAGAAAAGTATTGGCTACAAAATTAAATAAAAAAATTGAACCATGTGGATTGTTCATTGATTATAAAAATCCATTTTTGGGCGCTTCTCCCGATGGACTTATCGATGAAGATGGTTTGGTAGAAATTAAATGTCCTCTCTCAGCAGAGAATTTCACAGCTGATGAGGCTGTACAAAAATTGCCTTTACTGAAAGGCATCTTTGACAGAAAAAATAAGGATAAAATGAATCGAAATCATCGATTCTTTTATCAAGTTCAAGGGCAGTTAAACATAACGCAGCGAAACTATTGCATATTCGCTGTATGGACTCCCAAAAGTTTAAAAGTTGTGGTAGTCAATAGAGACAATGACTTTTGGGAAAATCAAATGCTGCCTTTTTTAAAACGTTTCTATCATGACTGTATGCTTCCGGAAATTTTGGATAGCCGTCATAACAGGCATATGTTAATTAGAGACCCGCAATATGTAAAAGATGTTCAAAAAAAAGCATCTAAAAGAAAAATTATCCGCAAAACTGCGCAACAAAATAATGTGGATAACAAGCGATTAAAACTGAACTTGATGCAAACAGACTTGGCGAATAGTGCTACTGTTTCGGATACAGAGCAAGATAGCGATTGTATCTTAATCAGTTATTCAAAGATTAAACAAAATCTGACTAAAGATGAAATAGCAAAACGTAAGAAAGTTTTAGATGATCTAATTGCTCCTCTTCCTTTGGTGAGAGAGAACGTTCTGCCTGTACAGAGCAAATTAAACGATGAATCGTTAGATAGATTCTTGCGTGTTGTTAGAGAAACTTCTTGTTTCGAAACACAAAGCGTTCTGTATTTGAAGTTTCCGGATTTGATAACAGCCAGTGATAGCGATAACAGTTTACAAATAATTGGAGGCAACTGTACTGATCACTGGCGATGCATTTTCTGTGATGGCTCCAAACTGTATGTATATGACAGCTTACCTGGCTGTACAGGGTGTTGCATCTACATACAGCTCATTATGACGGGTTGCCCATACTAGCAGGCGCGCAAGATCGTTCATAATTGCATAGCTTTGGCGGCACAATCAGTAGCAAATTTTTTCAATAAAATTCGTAGCAAATTGGGATACAATTATGACGGACTTTCGTAGCAATAAGTTAAAATAAAAGCCGAAGTGACAATACAGGTTATAAAAATTTTATCATGAAAATGAAGGATGTCTTTTCTTTTATGAGAAAAAGCCGATCATAGTTGATCATAATTATTAAATAATATAATTTTATTATTTAAATTATTTCTTGCAAAGAATGAAAATCAGTAACAAACATATCTTTGCATATAATAAATTGACAAATAAATTTGATTCACTGCAAATTTAAATAACGACAAAAACGATTATCGATGGATTTTAATATTTATTTAAAAATATTAATAATTAATTAATTAATTGATAATTTAGCATATAAATAATAATTTAATATACTAATTTAATATACTAATTTTTATTGATTGATAATTTAATATACCGATATGCTTTTATGTAATTAATGAGCATTATATTTCTTTATAAATGATACTACTGCATCTTACATAAATCATCAAAATAATTATTATTAAAATTACATTAAGTATTATGCAAAAAGGATTTTAAATTTTTAATAAGAATTTTTTTAGAAGATGTAAATTAGCATCATATTTAATAAATAAACATTTTTTAATAAACATATAAACTTTATTAATATATTGTAGATATATTTATATAATATATAATATATAAACATCTTGTAACATTATTATATTTTTTTCTACAGAAGATGTTCGAAATATCCTCCATTTTCTTCTGCACATAAAGCAATTCTCCGTATTAAACTTTCTCGTACCTTCGATAACATTGTAGGTGTGATTTTTTCACTTGCTACTTGTATTCTTTGCATCAATTCATTTCTATTACGTGGTAATGTCTCGTAAATTTGATCACGTATGTAGCCCCACACAAAAAAATCCATGGGCGTCAAGTCAGGTGAGCGCGGAGGCCATTCCTGCAGAGTACTATGGATGCCTATCCATCTATTAGGAAATCTTTGATTTAAAGTGGTGCGAGCAAGAAGCGATGTGTGAGCAGGATGCCCATCCTGTTGAAATATTATGTTTGGAATTAAAGCCAATGGAACATCTTCTAATAGATACGGCAATGTTTCTACTAGGAAAGCAGAATAAGTTTCTGCTGTAATATTAACATCTTCCGGTAAAAAAAATGGTCCAATAACATAATTATCCAAAATCCCCATCCAAACATTAATATGAAATTGTCCCTGAACATGCGTTTCCTTTCGGCAATGAGGATTTTCCTGCGCATAATGATGTTCGTTATGTCTATTTATGTGTCCATCACTGCGGAAAGTGCATTCATCTGTCCAGAGAATTCTTTTCAAAAAATTATCATTAGCAATATTGTTCAAGTCAACCTGGAACAAAGGTAGATGGTTAGGATTTTGTTTTTAACAAAGTTTTTGAAAGCAAAATGGCACAAACATTATTAAGTACTTACTTGCTCTGAAAGCCAATCACAAAAAGCTTCTCGCCGAGGCAAATCTTGAGGAAATAATCTTTGTGTTGTGTGTCTCTTAAATGGATGCCATCCAAGATTATGTTTAATAATTCTGTGGACTTTAGTATGATCCAATTGTAGTTCATGTCCAATACTTCTCGTACTTGTATGTGGATTAGCAATAACAGCTTCTCTTACTGCATTAATTGTTGCTTCAGCTCGTTGCGATACATGCAATCGACGTTTTGGAGCATGTAACATTCCATGTTGACAAAGTCTAACAAATAAATTTCGAAAAAATCCATGTCCTGGGTGTCGCTTATTTGGATAACGTTGTGCATAGAGAGCAGCGGCTTGTCTTTGATTTTTATGGCATTCCCCATAAATAAGCAACATGTTTGCTAATTCTTCGTTTGTGTAACGCTCCATCATTAAACACATTAAAATGTGACTTCTTGCGAACAGTTACGGATGAAATGGCGATTGAAATAACGTGAAATTTGCGTTGTTTTATCAATCGATTGTTTTAACACGCATCTATGATCATCTATGACATCTTCACTACATTTCGATCGCAAGAAGTCACGTTTTAATGTGTTTAATGATGGAGCGTTACACAAACGAAGAATTAGCAAACATGTTGCTTATTTATGGAGAATGCCATAAAAATCAAAGACAAGCCGCTGCTCTCTATGCACAACGTTATCCAAATAAGCGACACCCAGGACATGGATTTTTTCGAAATTTATTTGTTAGACTTTGTCAACATGGAATGTTACATGCTCCAAAACGTCGATTGCATGTATCGCAACGAGCTGAAGCAACAATTAATGCAGTAAGAGAAGCTGTTATTGCTAATCCACATACAAGTACGAGAAGTATTGGACATGAACTACAATTGGATCATACTAAAGTCCACAGAATTATTAAACATAATCTTGGATGGCATCCATTTAAGAGACACACAACACAAAGATTATTTCCTCAAGATTTGCCTCGGCGAGAAGCTTTTTGTGATTGGCTTTCAGAGCAAGTAAGTACTTAATAATGTTTGTGCCATTTTGCTTTCAAAAACTTTGTTAAAAACAAAATCCTAACCATCTACCTTTGTTCCAGGTTGACTTGAACAATATTGCTAATGATAATTTTTTGAAAAGAATTCTCTGGACAGATGAATGCACTTTCCGCAGTGATGGACACATAAATAGACATAACGAACATCATTATGCGCAGGAAAATCCTCATTGCCGAAAGGAAACGCATGTTCAGGGACAATTTCATATTAATGTTTGGATGGGGATTTTGGATAATTATGTTATTGGACCATTTTTTTTACCGGAAGATGTTAATATTACAGCAGAAACTTATTCTGCTTTCCTAGTAGAAACATTGCCGTATCTATTAGAAGATGTTCCATTGGCTTTAATTCCAAACATAATATTTCAACAGGATGGGCATCCTGCTCACACATCGCTTCTTGCTCGCACCACTTTAAATCAAAGATTTCCTAATAGATGGATAGGCATCCATAGTACTCTGCAGGAATGGCCTCCGCGCTTACCTGACTTGACGCCCATGGATTTTTTTGTGTGGGGCTACATACGTGATCAAATTTACGAGACATTACCACGTAATAGAAATGAATTGATGCAAAGAATACAAGTAGCAAGTGAAAAAATCACACCTACAATGTTATCGAAGGTACGAGAAAGTTTAATACGGAGAATTGCTTTATGTGCAGAAGAAAATGGAGGATATTTCGAACATCTTCTGTAGAAAAAAATATAATAATGTTACAAGATGTTTATATATTATATATTATATAAATATATCTACAATATATTAATAAAGTTTATATGTTTATTAAAAAATGTTTATTTATTAAATATGATGCTAATTTACATCTTCTAAAAAAATTCTTATTAAAAATTTAAAATCCTTTTTGCATAATACTTAATGTAATTTTAATAATAATTATTTTGATGATTTATGTAAGATGCAGTAGTATCATTTATAAAGAAATATAATGCTCATTAATTACATAAAAGCATATCGGTATATTAAATTATCAATCAATAAAAATTAGTATATTAAATTAGTATATTAAATTATTATTTATATGCTAAATTATCAATTAATTAATTAATTATTAATATTTTTAAATAAATATTAAAATCCATCGATAATCGTTTTTGTCGTTATTTAAATTTGCAGTGAATCAAATTTATTTGTCAATTTATTATATGCAAAGATATGTTTGTTACTGATTTTCATTCTTTGCAAGAAATAATTTAAATAATAAAATTATATTATTTAATAATTATGATCAACTATGATCGGCTTTTTCTCATAAAAGAAAAGACATCCTTCATTTTCATGATAAAATTTTTATAACCTGTATTGTCACTTCGGCTTTTATTTTAACTTATTGCTACGAAAGTCCGTCATAATTGTATCCCAATTTGCTACGAATTTTATTGAAAAAATTTGCTACTGATTGTGCCGCCAAAGCTATGCAATTATGAACGATCTTGCGCGCCTGCTAGTATGGGCAACCCGTCATAATGAGCTGTATGTAGATGCAACACCCTGTACATATAAAAAATTGGCAGAAAAAGAGAAACATTATATTCGCGAACGTTATCCAAGAATAAACGTAAGCAATATAATATTTGAAAAGGTCCAAGAACAACCAGATAGCATAAGTTGCGGAATTTATGCAGCTGCTTTTGCTACATCTGTGTTTTAGGAAGAAATCCTTGTGAGGATAAATATTCTAATGACGTAGAGCGCATGAGACGTCATTTTATGAATATAATAGAAACTAACAAGCTGTCATCGTTCCCTTCACAATAAATGTTTGTTGCACCATAATAAATAGCATTTGTTTAATATAATAATATTCAATGCGTTCCTCATTCGCATAAAAAGAATGCTATATTATTTATACACTTGATGTGGAAATCGGAAAGACGAAAATATAATGGTTGCGTCTTACGAGAATGGGCGATGGATGGGGCCCATTCTATATATGAAATATTTTTAAAAATATTTTATATTAACATAAATATATTTATATATATTTTATATTATATATTTTATATATTGTATTTTATATAGTAATTTTAATACATATTACCATGTATATAATATATATAATATATACCATATATCATATATATATATATATATATATATATATATATATATATATACAGGGTCTACCAAAAGTGTGGAAACCCCTAAATATCTCGGAAAATATACGTTTTACAGAAAAGTGTTTCCAACAAAAGTTGTAGGGTTTAAGAAGATCTATATACTGATTCTATCAGTTTGACCTTGGATGGCGTCGTCAAGGTCAGGTCAAGGTCACATTGACTTTTTTAAATGACACCCCCTACATTCGATTGCATATTCTTATAGCTTAATTCAAGAGCTTTCCAAAACACTATAATAATGTTCATTTTTATTAAGTACTTTGCGAGTTATGAGGGTTGAAATAATTTCTTAATTTTACATAAACCATAAAATATCTAGTAAACCATTCATTTTTCGATTATCTTACCTTCATACTTTTATGTACAAATTAATGAGAGGAATCAATTGGTGTAAAGAAAACACATAGTTGTTTCTAAGAAAAAATATGTAATTTGCAATTAACAATTCCATATTTTTTCTTAAAAACAACTGTATGTTTTCTTTACACCAATTGATTCCTTTCATTATTTTGTACATAAAAGTATGAAGGTAAGATAATCGAAAAATGAATGGTTTACTAGATATTTTATGGTTTATGTAAAATTAAGAAATTATTTCAACCCTCATAACTCGCAAAGTACTTAATAAAAATGAACATTATTATAGTGTTTTGGAAAGCTCTTGAATTAAGCTATAAGAATATGCAATCAAATGTAGGGGGTGTCATTTAAAAAAGTCAATGTGACCTTGACCTGACCTTGACGACGCCATCCAAGGTCAAACTGATAAAATCAGTATATAGATCTTCTTAAACCCTACAACTTTTGTTGGAAACACTTTTCTGTAAAACGTATATTTTCCGAGATATTTAGGGGTTTCCACACTTTTGGTAGACCCTGTATATATATGTATAATATATGTATACAGGGTGACCCATTTTAACTTAGGCAGCCGAATAACTCGAAAAATAAGCACACTACGAAAAAATGTTTCAGACAAAAGTTGTATGGTTTTTAGGGGGACATAAGATGGTGCCATTGATTTGACCTTGAAGAGTCACATGAAGGTTACGTGAAGGTCATTTTAAATTTCTTAAATGGAACACCCTATATATTTTTGTATATTCTTGTAGCTTATCTTGAGAGCTTTCCAAAACACTATAAATAAACATTTTTTCATCAAGTACTTTTCGAATTATAAGGCTCAAAATCATTTCTTAATTTTACATAAACCGTAAAATATCTAGTAAAATATTCATTTTTCGATTATCTTACCTTAATGCTTTTATGTACAAAATAATGAGAGGAATCAATTGGTGTAAAGAAAACACATAATTGTTTGAAAGAAAAAATATGTAATTTGCAATTAACAATTCCATATCTTTTTTTAAAAGCAACTGTATGTTTTCTTTACACCAATTGATTCCTCTCATTATTTTGTACATAAAAGCATTAAGGTAAGATAATCGAAAAATGAATATTTTATTAGATATTTTATGGTTTATGTAAAATTAAGAAATGATTTCGAGCCTCATAACTCTAAAAATACTTGAGGAAAAAATGTTTATTTATAGTGTTTTGGAAAGCTCTCAAGAGCTATAAGAATATATAAAAATATATAGGATGTTCCATTTAAGAAATTTAAAATAACCTTCACGTAACCTTCATGTGACTCTTCAAGATCAAACTAATGGTACCATCTTATGTCCTCCTCCGAACCCTACAACTTTTGTTTGAAACATTTTTCAAGAAAATTCATATTTTACGATATATTTGACCGTTGCCGAACTTTTGGGACACACTGTGTATATATATATATATATATATATATATATATATATATATACTATATATATAATATATAATATATGTATATTATCATCACACAAGAAATGTA
This sequence comes from Camponotus floridanus, assembly GCF_003227725.1. Taxonomy (NCBI): domain Eukaryota; kingdom Metazoa; phylum Arthropoda; class Insecta; order Hymenoptera; family Formicidae; genus Camponotus; species Camponotus floridanus. Next base: position 22,399 of record NW_020229480.1, on the reverse strand, counting down.
TCTCGGCGAGCGAGCGAAAGAGAATAATAGAAGCGAGCGAGACAGTAATTGGAGCGAACGAGACAATAATAGGAGCGAGCGAGAGGAGCATAGCAGTTGGAAGAGAAAACTCGAGGATCGAGCCTTTCCTTGCACGCTGCTATTCCCCTCTCGCTCGCTCCTATTATTGTCTCGTTCGCTCCTATTATTGTCTTCCTCGCTCCTATTGCTGTCTCGCTCGCTCCTATCGCTGTCTCGCTCGCTCCTATTGCTATCTCGCTCACTCTCATGCCGCTTGCGTCGGTAACATTTTTTTTAGTTGTTTTAAGGTGGCGCTCAAAATCGCGCATGAGTTCGTCGATGATTCCAGCATCCCCTTAAGAGCGGCTATTGGCAGATAAAAATTCATCCCGCGGACAGGGAATAGACTGCCTTTCCTATCGGGCGTGGATTGTGGCAATTTACCGTAATGCCTTTCGGGCTGTGCAATGCCCCCGCTACTTTCGAACGTTTAATGGAGAAAGTTTTGCAAGGATTATTGTTTAAAATTTGTCTGGTCTATTTGGATGATGTAATTATTTTCGGGAAGGATTTTCTTGAAATGACGAAAAATCTTAAACAAGTTTTGGCTCGGTTACGTTCCGTCAATTTGAAAGTAAATCCGAAGAAATGTATTCTTTACGCGAAAAAAGTAAAATACTTAGGGCACATAGTTTCTTCGGGAGGCGTTACCACAGATCCCGAAAAGATTTCCGCCGTGAGGGACTGGCCAATTCCACATACTAAGAAACAACTTCGAAGCTTTTTGGGATTCTGTTCTTATTATCGAAAATTTGTCAAAGGATTTTCTTCCTTGGCTAAATTCCTTCCTTTATATACCCTGACGGAGAATCAGGCTAAGTTTTCTTGGGATGAGCAATGTCAAAATGCTTTTATGGAACTGAAACAAAACTTATCTTCTTCCCCTACTTTAGCTTTTCCAAAGGGAGAGGGAGAATTTATTTTGGATATCGATGCTTCAAATATTGGAATTGGTGCAGTCTTATCACAGAATCAGGAAGGAAAGGAAAGAATAATCGCTTATTTTAGCCGCGTATTAAGTAGGACCGAAAGAAACTATTGCATCACATGCCAAGAACTTTTGGCGATAGTAGATTCTATGAAATTCTTTCGACATTACCTTCTAGGACGAAAATTTTTGATCCGAACAGATCACGTTTCTTTGAAATGGCTTCTGTCCTTCAGAGATTTAGAAGGGCAATTAGCACGTTGGCTGGAGAGACTCCAGCAATACGAATTTGAAATTATTTATCGGAAAGGCCGGATCCATAAAAACGCCGATGGACTTTCCAGACGGCATTGGGAATCTTCTGGCTGTGTGTACTGTTCCAAGGTCGAAAAGAAGAATTCGAAGGAGCTTCAAATATCCGTTGCTCGGATCCTTCTTACGGGAAACACTCTTCAGGATTGGAAAAGAGAGCAATCAGAAGACCCTAGCCTCTCTTTGATTTACCATGGAAAAGAGACAGGTGTACATCCACTCCGTTCGGAGATACCCAATGGAGATGTTTCCGCCCGAGTTTATTGGTTCTATTGGGACACAATAAGTTTGGAAAATGGAGTTCTCTGTAAGAAATGGGAAGCGCCAAATCTCAGATCACAAGCATCTTTCAGCTTATTGTTCCTCGTAAGCAGGTTGATCGAATTTTAGAAGCGGCGCACGATTCTTCTTCAGGAGGACATTTTGGGGGCAATAAGACCTTGGATAAGATTCGTAAGCGGTTTTATTGAGCCACCTGTAAGCAGGATGTGCAGGAGTGGTGTAGAACCTGCAAAGTATGTGTGTCAAAGAAGGGCTCTTTGGGAAAAGGGAAGTCCCCGTGACAAATATATAACGTGGGAGCCCCTTTTGAGAGACTATAGATGGATGTCCTAGGTCCTCTTCCTACTACCACCCGAGGAAGCAGATATCTCCTTGTCATCATAGACTGTTTTACCAAATGGGTGAAGGCTTTCCCTCTGAAAAACATCAAGGCGAGAACAGTGGCAGAAGTCTTTGTCAACCAGATAGTTTCTGGAATCCCTCGGGAAATCCATACAGATCAAGGAAAGAACTTCGAATCTAAGTTGTTCGCGGAGTTGATGAATCTTCTTGGAATTAAAAAGACGAGGACGACTGCTTTATCCTCAATCAGATGGACAGGTCGAGCGTCAGCATTTAACCATTATTAATTATTTATCCAAATTTATTTCAGAAAACCAAAGAGATTGGGATAGTTGGATTCCCATGTTCTTATTAGCATACAGATCTTCTAAACATGAAACCACTGGTTTTATTCCTGCCGAGCTGTATTTGGGTCATGATTTTAGATTGCCCTTGAATCTACTACTGGGAAGTCCATCAAGGGAGGAATCTCAATCCGAAGCTGACTTCACTTCGAGTCTAAGAGAAAAATTGGATAGAATCCATTCAGAAGTTAGAGGGCGGATGGACATAAAATCTTCCCGAATGAAAAGCTGGTATGACCGCAATGCCAGACAAATTCTTTTCCAAGTGGGGGAGAAGGTGTGGTTCTATAATCCTCGAAGAATTAAGGGAAGAGCTCCTAAACTTCAGTCTAATTGTGGGTCCTTTTGAAGTAGTGAAAAAGTTAAGCGATGTGGTGTTTTGTATACAAAAATCCGTTAGGCATAAGAGGAAGATCGTCCATGCGGATAGACTAGCTCCTTTTTCTGAGAGACGATAGAGTAGATAGGGAAATAGCTTGGAGCCCGTAATAGAAATTAAGATAGGAATTAAGTTAATTTTCTCAGTTATTGCGTTTTCTTGTTATTTTATTCAACAGGTGAGAGTGTTTTCCGAATGGAAAAGGAAAGCTGACACGAGTCGTGAGATGGTAATTGAACAACGGGAATTTCCAAAGAGAAGACTGCCTCGCCCACGGTTTTTGAGCCGTGGTTTTCCCGTGGGCCAGAGGACAAATGCCGAGGCAGGGACTTGGGGAGTCCTTTTGAGACGACGGGTGCACGGTAGATACCCCCCTCTTGTCCAAAGAAAGTCACGGGAGGAGAAGGACTGAAAAAGACTCGCGCCATGAACAAGAGGATGGCTGAAAAGGGAGGCTGCCCTGGAGTCGATTCTTGGGAGCCTGGCCAGCTCTCTGGAAGGAATCGATTGGGGGCCTGCCCGGTGGATTGGGACCTGTCCAGAACGATGCTCGGTAACCAGGAGCAGCAGCTCAGGAAGAGCAGGATATCGTTCGGGGTCCCTGGAAGTCCGCAATAGTCGTCGAGCCCTTTGCTGATTGTCGGGACGACAATCTTGAAGAGGAGGGGCAGTGTTACGCGCGCGCCCGAGTCGTTACGGCCCTGCTGTTGTCCGGATCCCGTCGGCAGGAAGATTGTTTACAAACAACGACTGTCAGCTGAGTTTGGAGCCAGCTGTCTAGCTGTGCGGACGCGCTTTTCTCCCGAGTCGATCCGTTGTGCTATTTATGTTATAATTCCGTGTTATTTATGTTAACGTTTGTGTTCTGTGTTGTGCATTAAAGTTCCTAGTTCCCTTTTAAAAGTGTTGTTTATTTCGCGTGTCTCGCGAGCGGCCGATTTCTTCGTGCGCGACTTCGATATTAATCGAAGTCCTCGCCGCGGGCGTAACAATATATAAAAGAAATAAAAGAATAACGTGCTAAGCGACAGTATGCATAGGCTTTTGGACTGTGATAGTGAAGGGTTAGTGCAAACTTTTTCAACTCATTAGTATAGCGTCTTGCATGCATAGATTTACCTCTATTAGAAAATTCATTTTGTACAATTGGTAAGATAGTATCAGAAAAATTTTGTTTTAAAGTACACAAAGTTGTTTGGGCAACAAAGCCTTTTTGTTTTAAAACATCAAGTAAGGAAGACAAATTTTTTATTTTACTATCTTTTCTCTTTGTCTTCCTGACTAAATATTTGGATTTTATATGGGCTGTATTTAACTTTTTTTGTATTATTTGTTTTTCTTTTTGAAGTAGATCTTTAAATACTTCTTTTTGTTTTTGAAGCTCTTCAATATGTTTTTTATTTTGATCTTCTTGCAATTCTCTTAATTTCTTATTTTCTTCCTTCAAATTCTTAATTTGAACAGAACAGTCACAATCACATGCCTTACGTTTCTTGCTTTGTGTACTTGTATCTATATAAACATTATATGTGGTTAGATATTACATCTAGAAAAGATAAATTGTGTACGATCTTATATAATTACCTGTGTTCGTAATTATTGAGATTGGCTGAATATCAATGGAAAGTCTCTCTGTTATATTCTCTGATGTGATGGAAATTTCTTAAACTAAAAAAAGATCAAGATTATGTGTGTGTGTGTGTGTGTGTGTGTGCGTGTGCGTGTGCGTGTGTGTGTGTGTGTATAAAAGAAAAAAATTATAAAATGCTCATTATATATTTATAAAAGTAAATTATGTTATCATATACTAACCTACTGGTTCAGGTTCAGGTGTAGAAACATTATGTTGCTGATTCTTTTTATGTATTTCATATTCTGTACAAATAAATATATATGTATTAAAAATATATGTATTAAAAAAAACATCAATTCCATGCAATTTAATAACAGATGTTTATTATATACTTACGCATTTCAATCATTTCATGTAGATCGCTTAAAGGATCATTTCGAACTTTTTCATCGTTATGTATCAATGTTAAATTTCTTATAGGAAATTTATCTTGTTTTAGAAATTTTCTTCTTATTCCTGGTGTGTCAAAAAAATTTGATATTTCAAAATGAAGATGACAAATTCTATTTGCAGTTGATGGTTGAAAATCTTTATCTTCTCCTATTGCTGCTATTCATTTCTTTAAAAGATCAGCATTTTTTTACTGAAAATCTAAAATTTATTTAAGATTTCTATTTCAAGATTTTCCATGTTCAGATACGTCATTTCAAAGATATTCAATTGGAGTATAAACAACAAAAGAACTTAACCAAAAAAAATTGTACTTACGAAAAAAAATGGTTATTACATCCTTTGTAAATACTATTGCAACTCTTCACGGAACATCTTATGGTCATTATTAATAAAAAATTTTTTTTTCTTCTAATGTGTATAAATATTAATAATATATATACATACATATACAGCGTGTGTCAAAAGTTCCGGGAGGGCTGGATAATTTGAAAAATACGCATCACAGAGGAAAATGACCTAGACAAAAGTTGTAGGATTTTTCCCGGGCAATCCGACGGTGACCTTAGATTTGACCTTGGATAGTCATTTGAAGGTCACATAAAGATTACCTTCAATTTCTTAAATGGAACCCCCTATTTTTCATTGCATATTCTTGTAGCTTATCTCGAGATTTCCAAAACACTATAATTAAGTACCTTTTTATTAAATACTTTTTGAGTTATAAGGCTTGAAATAATTTCTTAATTTTACATAAACCATAAAATATCTAGTAAACCATTCATTTTTCGATTATCTTACCTTTATACTTTTATGTACAAAATAATGAGAGGAATCAATTGGTGTAAAGAAAACATACAGTTGTTTTTAAGAAAAAATATGTAATTGTTAATTGCAAATTACATATTTTTTCTTAGAAACAACTATGTGTTTTCTTTACACCAATTGATTCCTCTCATTATTTTGTACATAAAAGTATGAAGGTAAGATAATCGAAAAATGAATGGTTTACTAGATATTTTATGGTTTATGTAAAATTAATAAATTATTTCAAGCCTTATAACTCAAAAAGTACTTAATAAAAAGGTACTTAATTATAGTGTTTTGGAAAGCTCTCGAGATAAGCTACAAGAATATGCAATGAAAAATAGGGGGTTCCATTTAAGAAATTGAAGGTAATCTTTATGTGACCTTCAAATGACTATCCAAGGTCAAATCTAAGGTCACCGTCGGATTGCCCGGGAAAAATCCTACAACTTTTGTCTAGGTCATTTTCCTCTGTGATGCGTATTTTTCAAATTATCCAGCCGTCCCGGAACTTTTGACACACGCTGTATATATATACAGGGTCTACCAAAAGTGTGGAAACCCCTAAATATCTCGGAAAATATACGTTTTACAGAAAAGTGTTTCCAACAAAAGTTGTAGGGTTTAAGAAGATCTATATACTGATTCTATCAGTTTGACCTTGGATGGCGTCGTCAAGGTCAGGTCAAGGTCACATTGACTTTTTTAAATGACACCCCCTACATTTGATTGCATATTCTTATAGCTTAATTCAAGAGCTTTCCAAAACACTATAATAATGTTCACTTTTATTAAGTACTTTGCGAGTTATGAGGGTTGAATGATAGAGTAGCGCCGGTATTAACATTATCCAAGGTGTACTACATGGAGGTTACTCGCTCGGATTTGCATCTGTTGTGTGTGTGATCCAGCTAACTAAGGCAAGATCGGTCGTGGATCCAGTCAGCAAAAGCAAAGACCCAACCAAATTACAATCGAGCATTTAAAGACCTGGAAAGCAATCGACATAGTAAACAGTAAATAAATTTGTGGATGCTCATTTATCATAATAATTGTTCGAAATGTGTGCGTGTGCGTGCGTGCGGTGCGTGTATACAGAGATCAGGTTAGGTTGCACCAAACGATTGCAAATGTGTTTCAATGTGTTAAAGTAAATGCTGAAAGTGGCTGCCATTTACTTCCTGACAATATGCTAATCTTTGGTAGAATGTAGAAATGACTTTACGATTCGTTTCAAAAGGTATCAAAGCCATTTCATCCCTTATTCGCTGTATCAATTCGTGAATGGTTTTAGGTTTTGTTCTGTAAACCTTACTCTTCAGATATCCCCATAGATAATAATCAAGAGGAGTTAGATCTGGTGACCGAGGTGGCCAATCCTCTCCTCCCTCATTTCCGTTCCTTCTTCCTATCCACCGTAGCGGAAAAGTCTCATTTAAAATACGACGTGGTCCTGCACCTAAATGAGCAGGAGCTCCATCATGCTGAAACCATATTTCTTGGAAATTATTTGGAAAAGTATTCTGTATGGCTGGAATTATTTGATCAACAAGTAATCTCTCATACCTTTGAGCGTTCAAATATTCTTCAAAAAAAAACGGCCCTATTAAATAGCCATCTATTATTCCGCACCATACATTTATTTTTTGTGGATGTTGTGTGTGAGTTTCCCGCACCCAATTCGGATTCTCATCTGACCAGAAACGAAAATTTTGATTATTAACTTCTCCCGTTAAGGTAAAAGTTGCCTCGTCTGTGAAAACAATTTGATAAGGGAAGATGGGCCGGACATCTATTAGTGCCATCATTCTTTCACAGAAATGTATACGACGCTCCTCATCTCCGTTTTGCAATTCTTGAACGTATTGCAATTTATATGGATGGAACTTGTTCTTCTTTAAAATTCTCCAAACCGACATGGGAGCAATATCGTGAGTTTGAGCGACTCTCTGAACACTAGAATTGGGATCTTCAATAAATGTCTGCAGAACATCAAGTTGTTTTTCTTCGTTGGTTGCAGACAATGGTCTTCCTGACTTAGAGCGATTTCTTACGCTACCAGTTTGTCTAAAACGTTCTATTGTTTTTAACACAGTGGACTTATTAATTCGACGGTTCGGATACGTGTCATTAAATAATCGAACGACATCAGAGAACGATCTTTCGTTATCACCCCATCCACGCATCATGAGGATAGTGATTCTTTCACGTTCCGACAAGTCGCCAGCCATTTTTAAAACGTTTAATTTTAATTAATCGTACGTTGTATTTGGACGATAACAATTAATTTCTGCTTGCTCAAAGCTGAAGTTAGAAGGTGCTCGTTCTTTGATAGCTTTATACATTCTTAGTTGAATTTTAAATGCGAGTTAGACTGCATGTAGTGCGTCACATAGCGGTAAATGAAGGAACTAACGAGACGTTTCATACACGTTTTATGGAGCAATTTTTTGGCAATTTGACTTCAGCGAAATATGAGGATATGTTGAGGAATCGATCTTGCCTTAGTTAGCTGGATCACACACACAACAGATGCAAATCCGAGCGAGTAACCTCCATGTAGTACACCTTGGATAATGTTAATACCGGCGCTACTCTATCATTCAACCCTCATAACTTGCAAAGTACTTAATAAAAATGAACATTATTATAGTGTTTTGGAAAGCTCTTGAATTAAGCTATAAGAATATGCAATCAAATGTAGGGGGTGTCATTTAAAAAAGTCAATGTGACCTTGACCTGACCTTGACGACGCCATCCAAGGTCAAACTGATAGAATCAGTATATAGATCTTCTTAAACCCTACAACTTTTGTTGGAAACACTTTTCTGTAAAACGTATATTTTCCGAGATATTTAGGGGTTTCCACACTTTTGGTAGACCCTGTATATATATATATATATATATATATATATATATATATATATATTCTTAATATAAGTATGTAAAATATGCGTTACATAAAATATAAATGTGTAAGATGTGTATTATATAAAACTACATGAAATACAAAATATATACAGTAATAAATAAAATATATACATGTATTTACAAAGGTATCCTATAATGTCCCCATGGTAACGTGTCAGTCGAATCAGGTACGATATATCGCTTGTCATCGTACGGACTCAGAGCAATTTTCGTCTCGCGGACGGTATACACTTTGTGCAATTTCGATCTTATACACGACTGCTGTCGCGTCATTTCGATCTCTTCGTTTAAACACCGCGTGTAATCTTCGAAGGTTATATTACGCGCTACGACATTACTTTTGACGCCTTTAACTTTCTTCGTGTCTTTCTTTCCGTCCACTCGTAACGCGTACATCTTTGCCCTGAGCCCGATGAATTCGGTCATTATCGCACCGTTATTTTCATCCTTCATCAGACCCGGTACTTTTTTATTTACAAGCGGTATATCGTACGCATTGTCCATCGCATAATCACTCGTGTCAAATCTGGCGATATCGCGCTTCATGTTCTCATAGACATCCGCGCACTCAATGTGATATACGAGACTGTCCGTATCGGTGTACATGATCTTACATTTGTCGCGATACAGAAGAAATATGTACTCGTGATGAAATTCGTACAGACACGTCTTGGATATGTCGAGTATGCACATACCCACGTAAATCGGTTTGTAAAATTTCACCTCGAGTTTACGCAATTCTACCGCAATCAGATTTTCCGAAAAAACGTTTCTGCTGTGGAAATTCGGTTTCGCGATCATCGCTTCCGCGCCGTATCGTCCGTCCCATTTTGTTAATAATTTTACATCGACACGATTCCGCACATTTTCCATCGTTTTACCAAACACAGCATTATTCATTAATTTGTATAAATTTTTCTCGAAATCGTTTTTCGCGAGTGTTCTGAAATGTGTATTTAATTCTATGTAATTTCGAAGCCACGGAGATTGAGAAAACTGTAAAATTCTATGTATTTTTGTCACACGAAGGCCGTGACGCGTACACTGCTGTAGGTTACGGTAGTATATCACGTAACGCTTCTTATCGTATAACGTTGCGAGTAGTTTGAATTCCCGCTTACCGGGCGGCTTGTCGCGCGTCGGGCAAAACGGTAGGTCGGTGTGCGTATCGTGAAGATGTTGCGGGTACTCGAGATCGACTTCGAGGATATACCCCGTGGGCGAATCTAACGCTATAGATGATACGTCAAAATTCGACGCGTCGTCGACCCATCGAAAATCGGCGTAAGGCAACGGTTGACACATTGCCTATCCGTATAAATTATTAACGTCAAAATACATCAAGTACGACGATGATTTCGATGGATCGTACGATTGTCGCATGTACTTGTTATTAGCGCGCGCGTATCTGTTGGAACATTGGCTCAGACCACCGCGTATACCGCGTTCTATAAACATGAGCATGTCGATATCTGTAAGCAACTCGAACGTGATCTTTGTATGCTTTAACATGGCGTCCCACGTGTATCCGGGGAGAGTATAGTAATACGCGGGGTCGAGTCCGTAACTTTTGATGCAGCTATCGCGAAAATTTTCGAAAATATCTGCTAATAACAATACGTCGATTTTGAGATACATGTCGCTATATTCGCCCAGCGTTCGAATGGAGAATCGCGTCCAGATGTTCTCGGCGTGCGCGTAATCGCTCTCGGATATAGTTTCATCGGTCAAGGAACTGTAAAACGATTCGCGCGGTGGTAAACGCGTATCTCGCAACCTATCTACCGAGTCGACGTATTCGTATGGAAAGACACCTTTCCGTGTTAATAAACTGAAATTTTCCGCGGATAAATTTTTAAATTTCGATTTTAAAATTTTGAGCTTATCTCTGTCTAGATAAGATGCTAATTTGTCGAGACTCGATGTAAGAAATTTGTACGAATCGATGAAGCGTAATTTTACATTATTTTTCCAATCGCCTTCCTTAAGGTCGACATTTTTTGTAAAAGAAATATATTTTTCTTTCGTTATCGGAAGTAACTCGACGCTCCCTTCGAATGCTGTGGCTATTTCCTCGATAATAAAGTGTGAATCATAACCGGATAAATTGTGGAAAACTATCGGAATACAAAAAGATTCTTTGTAATTTAAATTGCAATTTGAATGCGCGGGACCTCTGTACCGCCCGGTCAGATGACAATGATCGCGAACGCGTGTATCGTCTTGCGCGAACGGCTTTTCGCATATATGGCATTGAGTGGCGTTGTGAAATTTTTCACACTCTTCGGACGTTAAATTAACCATGGGGACATTGGTCGTTAAAATATTCTTAACGCGAATCGCTAAATTTTTAAGATCTTCGACGAACCACGCTATACAATCGACGCTACGACGCGAATGATACGCCGATAAAGATTCATCGTAAGAACAATGCATATAATACGCTATACTAAATACCCGATGATGCTGGTACAATTTTTGTTGTTGTTGTTCTTCCTCCGTTTTGGTCAGAACGCATTCCAGATCGGCGTACACGACGAATGGAAGCCGCTCTTTCATGTTGTAATTGTTGAACTCGAGCCACTTGTCCTTGTCGCTCGGCAACCGGATAGCGCAGTCGTTCATCTCCCCGCAGTTGACCGTATGCGACTGCAACTTGTCATCTGAACTAAAATAATGCAGGCATCTGTAAAAGAAAAATTTTTTAATTAAAATTAGAACAATTTGTTATATAAATTATAATTATTTTATATTAATATATACATACCGATCGCAGATATATCTTTGACCGTTGTGTTTGCTCAGTTGCGAGCTCACGAGCCTGGATAAATTTTTTATCCACGCGAAATGTCCGACGCTGTTGCCGTCTTCCACGTATAGCAGATTCACATGCTTATCTCGCTTCTGCTCCGAAAGACGTATCGGGACGATACTGTTCTTGTCTTCGATGCCGTACACGTTGATTGAGATATTGTTCGGGAGTTCAAATTTTTTAATTTGATTTAAAGTTACTGGAAACTCAATGTCCCGGAGATTCAGCACTGTCGCGTAAGGTGGATACGATGATTCTCGTTCCACCTTTCTTTCTGCGGGATATAGAGCGGCGACCACTGCCCACGCGAAACACGCATTGTCTTTAGACTGTACGTTAACCACCGCTCTTTTCATCATAATCTCCCGCGACAATTTAATGTGGCATCCCGCGCGCATTGGATTATATTTATTTACATTAACAGTCAAATTCTGTATTCGCGACAATGCCCAGCCGCTATCGCGTTCCTGAAACTCTTCCAGAGACGCTAAAGTGGGCTCAATAACGCGGCGCTCGAACCACTCGCGTAAATCCGATGTGCGAAAGAGTTCATAGTTTCTCGTATTTATACTTTTATTCGCGCGCTTATCACCCGACACAAATTCACCGTTGAATATAGTATTTACTTTTACACTGTTGTCTTTTTAGAACGTCTTGCACTTGCTCGAGCACGATGTCTTCGGCATCCTCGAGAAATTGACGAGGTTCGATATACAATAGTTTGCGTTAATCACGGCATCGGTCAGAATACGGCTGTCGAACGCCGTATCGATCTCTCGCCAAACGAGTCTTTCCGCGTTATTGTCACCGCTGTAATCACCACCACTGGGAATAAACCGTCTTTGCAATCGAGTCTTCGCACTTTCTAGTCGCGCGATTTTAGTCACCAGAGATTGTCTATTTCCGATCGAGAGCCGCGGACGCTTGACACGACTGCGTTCTTCGAGCTCTTTGATCAATTCCTCGCAACGCTGCAACCACGCGAAATACTCGCCCAAGGTGGCAATTTGGCGAGATCCTTCCACCAGATCGCGTTCGGTCTGCTCGATGTTTTCCATTTTCCTATCATTTTCACACTCACACTTTTAAAACACTGTCACAGTTTTCTATGGATGACTTTTGCACGCGATAAACAATACAGTTCGCTATCTTGAACGTGAAATAAGCGCAAAAATCTTTCTAACGGAACACCGCTATACTTTTTTTTTTACTGCCGACGCGTCGATGGGTGTTCAAATCACATACTATGATGATTTGATGCGCTTCAATCCTTCTTATATGAAGGAGAAAACAAAGCAGCCAAACATCGGCGCTGATACGTTAAAAATTCTTTCGATAAAAAAAATCGTAAAAGACGATTCTAGGAGGTGCCGTTGTTTATATTGTTTATATTGTTTATAAATTTACATGCTGTGTAATTCAATGAGAGAGGTAAGGATACGTCGAACGAAAAAATCTAGAATTACTTATATCGGGGGTGAGGGGTGTACCGTGAAAGCGCTGATATACGAGCGGTGGAAGCAAGGGTACAAAGCAGCCAAACATCGGCGTTGATACGTTAAAAATTCTTCCGAGAAAAAATCGTGAAAGACGATTCTGAGGTACTATTTGTTTATATTATTTATCAACCGGGCATGCGATACAATATTTCATATACTTTCGATAAATATATGGGACCGCGCGTACTTTTTACGAGGCGTTTACGACGATATGGCGATAATGTCACATCTCTATTATACGATCATAATCTCAATTCAAAAAATGCTGATGTTTATATTATTTATAAACCGAACATGTCCGTACGCAATACTGTTTATCAGCCGGGCATGTAATATAATATTACCATAAAACATCTAACACGCGCCGCCGCCGAAATCCCCTCCGTCCCGCGTGACGTCATTCCCCCGCGCCACCGTAATCCCCCGCGCCGCCGTAATCCCCCGCGCCATCGTAATCCCCCGCGCGCCTCACCCCCCCTGAGAGGACCTGGGTTAGAACTCTCCCTATACTCCTACTAATATCTATACCCGTTGTTGTATCGTGCAATGGTACGAAATCTAAGAGCTCCTCGACACATGAGAAATCGTTTTGTACGATTCGAGCAAAAATACTCAATTGACTCACGTCGATTATCGGTGCTTTCATCGAGACATAACGAGAAATATGAGCACGTTGCCAATAAATATTTCAATTTTTCTTCTAGGGAAGACGCGATATGAGTAATTCTCGATGCTACTGTCTTTTTACTCAGTGGAATACTCGAAGCTTCTGAAAGAGTTAATAAATTTCCGAATGATTTTACAGCTTCGATAGGACATTCTTTTACAAATTCGCCTTCAGTGAATAGTTTTGAATTTTTCGCGATAAGATGCGATATGGAATACGAAGCAGTAACTGCTTTTGCAGAAGATGTAGCGTCATTATCGATGTCAAGAACTGAAGTACAGTTTTCTCCGTATACTAATTTTAATCCTTCTATCAAATTAAATTTTTCTTGATCCACATATTTTGCATATTCCTCGAAATGTTTTTGTTTATAATGTTTTTCAATTACAAATTTTTTAACAATAGAAGGTTCATATCCGCACAAAAGACAAATCATTTTATTAGAAATACATGCAAAAAAATTATCTTCCCACACTTTATCATAATGTTGTACATACCTCTGCTCACCGGCCATCCTTCACGTTTAAAAAGATTAAATGTGAAAAATATGCACAAAAAACACTCTCTGAATAAAGCAAGATACTTCGAACGCAAGTTTCACAAGAAACTGACTGCGCGGCGCGCACTGCAAGTACCTCTGATTTTTCGACCGTTAAAACAAGTGAATATCGTACTGATAAGCAATATTCACTTGTTTTAACGGTCGAAAAATCAGAGGTACTTGCAGTGCGCGCCGCGCAGTCAGTTTCTTGTGAAACTTGCGTTCGAAGTATCTTGCTTTATTCAGAGAGTGTTTTTTGTGCATATTTTTCACATTTAATCTTTTTAAACGTGAAGGATGGCCGGTGAGCAGAGGTATGTACAACATTATGATAAAGTGTGGGAAGATAATTTTTTTCATGTATTTCTAATAAAACGATTTGTCTTTTGTGCGGATATGAACCTTCTATTGTTAAAAAATTTGTAATTGAAAAACATTATAAACGAAAACATTTCAAGGAATATGCAAAATATGTGGATCAAGAAAAATTTAATTTGATAGAAGGATTAAAATTAGTATACGGAGAAAACTGTACTTCAGTTCTTAACATCGATAATGACGCTACATCTTCTGCAAAAGCAGTTACTGCTTCGTATTCCATATCGCATCTTATCGCGAAAAATTCAAAACTATTCACTGAAGACGAATTTGTAAAAGAATGTCTTATCGAAGCTGTAAAATCATTCGGAAATTTATTAACTCTTTCAGAAGCTTCGAGTATTCCTGAGTAAAAAGACAGTAGCATCGAGAATTACTCATATCGCGTCTTCCCTAGAAGAAAAATTGAAATATTTATTGGCAACGTGCTCATATTTCTCGTTATGTCTCGATGAAAGCACCGATAATCGACACGTGAGTCAATTGAGTATTTTTGCTCGAATCGTACAAAACGATTTCTCATGTGTCGAGGAGCTCTTAGATTTCGTACCATTGCACGATACAACAACGGGTATAGATATTTTCAAAGCTGTAGAACAAACATTAAAAAAATTTAACATCGATTTTTCCAAATGTTCCGCTATCGTAACTGACGGTGCAAAGACGATGACAGGTTCAAAAATTGGATTCTTCGGCCAAATAAAGCAGCGAGATTTAAAGTTTCCTATTATTCATTGTATCATACATCAAGAAGCATTATGTGGAAAAGCAATTAAACTGTGTACCGCAATGCAAATTATTTCGAAAATTATTAATGTAATTAAAGGCGGTAATAAATCCCTCTCTCATCGAAAATTTCAATCTTTTCTACAGGAACATAATGCTATTTATAAAGATATACCTCTATATTGTGAGGTTCGGTGGCTTAGTGCCGGAAGATGTTTAGAGAAATTTTTTGCGCTAAGAAAAGAAATCTTCATTTTCTTGCAAGAAATGTCTCTAGCAAAATGTGACGATTTTATACCTCTTTTTGAAGATTTAGATTTTCTTTCTGAACTTGCCTTTATCACCGACTTAACTTCCCATTTAAATCTAAAGCTGCAAAAGGCAAATCAAACAATTTCGCAATTAGTAAGTCATATTGACTCATTCCGTAGGAAATTATTATTATTCAAAAATCATATAGAAAGCGATAGCTTTCATTTTTATCCTTCTTGCCAAATTCTTTTTACAGAACATGGCAAAGATTGTAACTTTAAGAAACATCTCCATTTAATAGAATCATTAATAGCTCAGTTTGATACGCGTGTCCGTGATTTTGAAACACTTAGAAAAGATCTAATTCTTTTTGAAAATCCTTTTACGGTTAAAATTGAGGAACAAAATTTAGAATTTCAAGAAGAACTTTGCGATTTGCAAAATGATGTAAGTCTCAAAACGTGATCAGAAAAAGAGATAGACTTTTTTAAAATTTTAAATAGATCAAATTATCCAAGACTTATTAACTTTAGCCTCCGAATTTTTTCAATGTTTGGATCCACATATTTATGCGAATGCTCCTTTTCAAAATTAAAATCTATAAAAACTGATAAACGTTCGTGTTTGAGTAATACATCTTTATCTTCGCTAATGCGAACCAGTTCATCTAATATTCCTATCGATATTTCGTCTCTAGTAAATTGTAAACGGCCTAGAAAATCAAATTAATATTTCTGAAAATATTCTATATTTTTATATTATTAACTTTTGCATTATTTATTAACTTTGTATTAATATATATAAAATTTTCCTTCCCACATTTTATTATTATTATTTGTTATTGTCCTCTCTAGTGGAATAGGCCTACTGGGGAAATCACTTTAAAAAAAACGCATCAACAATAGTACCTCATGGGTGATGTGGAAATCTATTGTCCCCTTTTTATATTATTATACAATATGATTTTTAATATTAAAATTAAAATTAAAATTTTTTGATATATAATTATACATATAATAGACGTGTCTTCTTTTAATCGAAATATATTTCAATATATTTATTTATACTTAATTTATATTTTTTAATATATGTTGTAAAAATAAATAATATTTACATGTAAATTGATATGTTCTTAACAGCGCGTTAAAAGTTTTGAATAAAACATAAATATTTTAAATTATTACTGTTTGTTAATATTTTGAATTTTGTTAATATTTTAATTATTTATTATTTTATTTTAATTATTTATTATTTAATTTTAATTATTTTGAATTGTTTTAAATTGTTGTAGAACATGTACGTAATTAATAATGAAATAATTATTTTTATTATTAATAAACAATAAAAAGAATTTAGACAGATAGATTGCCACATGGCCTATGTCATATTACATTTGTGGCGCGTACGCTCTTGAGCGCTTCTTAGTTACGGACATTCGGCGGCGCGGTTGCTAAGGCGTGAGCGGTAAGGGGGGGTCAGTAGGCGTGAGTCGAGAAATCCGGCCGAAAGTTGCAACTAAATCCCAGCACTGATGTAGATTGTTGAAAATGTTCTGTATAGTGCCAGATTTGCCGAGAAGAATAACTTGCAACATTTCATCGCCATCTTGAAATAATTAAACGTAATATGTACCATATTACGTTTAATTATATTAAACTCTACTTCGTGCTACATTGTACACATTTATTAATGCACTAACATAATTAAATGTAATACTTTACATATACAAATACTTAAAATGGTGATGAAATGTTACAAATTATTTCATTGACAAATCTGACTAATCTATATGGAATATTTTTCATCAACTTTTTCTAACTAACTCTCTTTATTGTTACTTGGTAATACATGAATAATACATGTGCTTCGGTATGTGCATAAATTCATGTATCAAGGCATTCTTGTTGCCAAACATAAAAAATGTTATTGTTATATCTATTGCTCAGAATCGTCGTTAATTATTATACGTGTAGCACGCTTATGATAAACACGTTTAGAAACAACGGATTTTTTGGCTGCGTTCCGATGTAAAAGAGCTATACTTTTAGTGCTCAAAGCGTTCAAACAATCGAAGTAAAAACCAGTAACTACAGAATGCAGATTGCAGATGTAGCAGCACGAGTTTTACTCTCTTCATTCACACATACAAAACACGAGCGCTCGGATCGAGATCGCATCCGCTATAGAGAAAGAGAGAGAGAGAGATACTACAGGTGTCTATCTCGAATTCTAGAAGAAAACAAAATTATCAATCTACACATTTTCTACATCGATACCTCGGCCCGAGCACTCCTGTGCGTGAGTGATGGTGAGTAGGACTCAGCAACGTATTACAAGGCGGAAGACGACGCGGTAAGCCAATACAAAGATTGACCAATCACAGTCAAGTATTCTCTTCATACTTGACTGTGATTGGTCAATCTCTTAAGGCTTAAGGCTCAAAATAATCTATTGTATACCCGGCCTAAAGAAATCTATTCCTTTTCTGGATTGCTCAATCAAACGTTTAAAATATCCTCAACGTTCCTCCGCAACCTTTGTTTGATGTACGAAGGGAACGATTAAATACAAAGTCCAAACAAGATAAGATGGACAGAGACGCAGAAAATGTAAGTATCGTCTTCAACCTTTATATTATCAAAACATATATATTTAAATAATAATTGTTACACAATAATATTGCTATTTATTTAAATTTTTAGATCCTAGAAGACGTATATGGGGGACTCTTTAGACTCCCTATTAAGTATCGAGGACCACGCCGCTCCCGTAGTTACTGCTCCTGCAACGGCTGCTCCTGTAGCCGTTGTTCCCGAGGCCTCTTTCATAGCCGCCGTTCCCGAAGCAGCCGCTGTCTCCGTGGATGCTGTTCCCGTAGTCGTCGCTCCCGTGACTGCTGGTCACCGCTGTTCCCGATGTCGATCCTAATGGAAATAGAGGTAATATTTTATAATCATAGATCTTCTCTTTTTAATACTTATGTAATATATATTTTCTTCTTACTATTGTGGAAGAGCACATATATAATTAAGAAGTATAATTAATCCGCTTATTTTAATAATTACAGTTTATAGACGAAGAGGCAGATCTACAGGCGTGCGGAAGCAACAGGACCGCTTCATGCGGTTCCTCTACCAATTGTCTTCAGTCCATTATCATTAGGGCAATTCACGGGGCAGATATCAAAGAGACAGACCCATAAATCAAAGAGGCAGACCCTTAAGAGAGAATAATAATAATATCAGATAATATTTCTATATATTTTTTTATACGTTTATTATTTATATGATTTCATTTATATTCTTATTTCATTTCATTCTTTATATTTCTTCTTATTTTTTATATTTTTTTTCAACATACACAAAATGTGATATAGTTTATTTTTTCGTTATTTAATTATTGTTTTTTTATTTTTCATTATTTTTGTTATTTTTTAATTATTTTATTGTGTACTTTATATATATTATTTTATTATGTATTTTATATATTATGTATTTTATATAATATATATTAACAACCGATAAAATATATTAATATATATATATATATATATATATATAATATACAGGGTGAGGAAAAAGTATCGGGACACTTAAATAACTTCTGAACGGTTTGAGATATCGGATTGAAATTTACAAGGTTACAATGGTATCACACAATCTATCACATAACACCAAAAACGCCCATTTTGACATCCCGAGGGGCGCGGGGGAGGGAGGGCGAAAAATTTTAAATGGAATGTGGGGTCGAGTGAGGGTTCGTTTAAAAGAGCTTTTCGAGATGAGAACAACGCGATGTCGCCGAGGTCTCTACGATTTTTTTCGCAGAGTATGATCATTTAAACATTGAATTTCGCAGTAGCGGAGGGCCCACGACGAGGACGTGAGAAAGACTTTCCGCGGACATGTGTGGATAAAATTGCATGTAGGAAGGCATGTGGGGTGTGCGTGCTTGCGCAGTAATTTACGACTCCAAACCACCTCGCTGCTGTGTGTGTGTGTGTGTGTGTGTGCGCGCGCGCGCGGCGCGTGGGTGGGTGTGCGTGTGTGTGTGTATGTGTGTGTGTGTGTGTGTGTGTGCAAGACCGAGGATGTAGTATGTAATTAACTAAGCAAGATAGGAAGGTTTATATCAATTGTTCAAAATGTGCACCATCAACTGTTTGACAACAGGCTATCCGATGATAAAAAGATGAAACGGCATTTTATCCACACGTGTCCGCGGAAAGTCTTTCTCACATCCTCGTCGTGGGCCCTCCGCTACTGCGAAATCTCAATGTTTAAATGATCATAACTCTGCGAAAAAAAATCGTAGAGACCTCGGCGACATCGCGTTGTTCTCATCTCGAAAAGCTCTTTCAAACGAATCCTCACTCGACCCCACATTCCATTTAAAATTTTCTCGCCCTCCCTCCCCCCCGCCCCCCGGGGGTGTCAAAATGGGCGTTTTTGGTGTTATGTGATAGATTGTGTGATACCATTGTAACCTTGTAAATTTCAATCCGATATCTCAAACCGTTCAGAAGTTATTTAGGTGTCCCGGTACTTTTTCCTCACCCTGTATATATATATACAATATATATATACCTTACATCTCAGTTTTAAATTATTTTGTCCCTTTTTGTTCCTGTACTATATTAATATATATTACACGTCAAAATGATTGATTTAATTAAGTTTTTATCATTACATATTTACTATTATGGATTTCATTATTATTGCATTCATTATTCTTTATTATAAAATATAATTTTGTTTTACGTATGAAAAATCAATGAAAATTTTTGAGATGTTCAGATTTAATTGAAATAAGACATGCTGCAATTCTGTCATTATATTTCTATTTTAAACAAAATGAAATTTATATTGAAATTTAATCATTATTAATGTAAGTTTGTTGCGTACCCTAATAAGCATTATTTTATAAGGCAGCATCAACATATATAATCCATCCTCTCACAACTTAAAATATATTTCCAGTTTTACAAATATGATGTTACTCTTTTCCTACTGCCATGCAACATCTAAACCTTATTCTTACAAGTAATCTATTTATACAAGTTATCGTTACGTAGAAATTATCTACTGTACATAATTATACAGGGTGAGGCAAAAGTATGGAAACCCCTAAATTTTTCGAAAACTGCATTTTAGAAACAAATGTTTCAGACAAAGGTTGTAAGGTTTCAAGTAATGCATTACGTAGCAATATCAGTGTAACCTTGAATAGCACCGTCAAGGTCACATAAAAATCACTTTGAATTTTTTAAATGGAATCCCCTACTTTTTATTATATATTCTTGTAGCTTATCTCGAGAGCTTTCAAAAACACTATAATTAAGTACCTTTTTATTAAGTACTTTTTGAGTTATAAGGCTTGAAATAATTTCTTAATTTTACATAACCATAAAATATCTAGTAAACCATTCATTTTTCGATTATCTTACCTTCAACTTTATGTACAAAATAATGAGAGGAATCAATTGGTGTAAAGAAACACATAGTTGTTTCTAAGAAAAAAATATGTAATTGCAATTAACAATTACATATTTTTTCTTAAAAACAACTGTATGTTTTCTTTACACCAATTGATTCCTCTCATTATTTTGTACATAAAAGATAATGAGAGTAATAAGATAATCGAAAAAATGATGGTTTACTAGATATTTTATGGTTTATGTAAAATTAAGAAATTATTTCAAGCCTTATAACTCAAAAAGTACTTAATAAAAAGGTACTTAATTATAGTGTTTTGGAAAGCTCTCGAGATAAGCTACAAGAATATATAATAAAAAGTAGGGGATTCCATTTAAAAAATTCAAAGTGATTTTTATGTGACCTTGACGGTGCTATTCAAGGTTACACTGATATTGCTACGTAATGCATTACTTGAAACCTTACAACCTTTGTCTGAAACATTTGTTTCTAAAATGCATAGTTTTCGAAAAATTTAGGGGTTTCCATACTTTTGCCTCACCCTGTATATATGGCGGTAGGTTCGTTGTGCGTCCGCCTTAATCGCGTGTTCTTAAATTCGGCAGGAGAAGTGTGGTGCCGCAGGAGAGTGTTAGGTGCGTCTCTAAGTAACGACACTATCAAAGTTTAACTACGTATATTTACAGTATTTACATAGGCCCTGAAAAGGACCGTTTGTATTCGTAGACTTTATTGATGGTCTTGAAAAGGGCCGTTTGTAACTACAGGCGCTCCCTGTAGGAAATGCTCGGTAGAGTCTTCGTGTAGCGCAATGCGCGCCTTGGACGGTTGTTGTTCTCGTCCACCTTACTCTTAGGACGGTTGTTGTTCTCGTCCACTGCAGCTGGCTCGGCCTGTGTGGCTGCAGTCTGCGTAGCGGTCTCCCAGTCCGAGTCCGACTGCGTACCCTGTTCGGTGGTCGTCCGGTGGAGGTAGCGGAGTGACCTGGGTACTCCTATGTACTCGGCTCGTTGCTGCTGTCTGTGTCGCCTTGGTTGATCTGCCAGGTGGTGAAGGCGGCAGTGGCGAGAGAGCTCCTGGAATCGCCCAAGGTCCGGTTGGCGAGGTGTAACGCCGGATGCGGACGTCCCAAACTTCTAGCAGGTGACGAGGCGACCTGGTGAATCTGGGTGGCTCCAGGTCTATCAGGTGCAGTTTCCAAGGCAGGAGCTCGAAGGAAACTCGTCTCTTCCGGTTCGGTGCCTCCGTAGATCGGCTGTTGTATGGGCCTTGGTGATCGGGCTTCGACGTCGACTGAGGTATGCGGCTCCGCTGGCGAAGTATGGCGAGACCTGCCGGTTACGGGGAGTTCCAAAAATCCAAAGAGTACTCAAGCTGGTTCGTCTTGTGAGCGGTTTATCCATTCTAGATGACTCGCGAGCTGAGACTCGATTTCGGCCTTCGCGGTCGGCCTTACATTGGGCCCTGCCGAATCTCACTTGCGCGAAGATCGGCGCCTATATGCTCGCGCTGCCGCGCGCTTGGTTTGCGCGCCTAGGTTGCCGTGCATTCAGGCGCTCGGCGCTATACGCCGTTACGCCTGTGTGGCGTATGGCATGAAGGTTATATATAAGTTTATACTATAAATTCTATAGTATATAGTACATAATTTTGTTCATATATTACATAGTTTACTCGTGTG